>NC_134576.1:121847710-122077710 GCF_050947875.1 Dermacentor variabilis
ATTACCACAGGGGATCCTTCCTGCTGTTTGTGATCCTGGGATGTCCTTCTGTATAGTTCCCTATCTATCAGTCCTGTTGTTTCTCTAACAAGGATTGATTGATTGATTGATTGATTGATTGATTGATTGATTGATTGATTGATTGATTGATTGATTGATTGATTGATTGATTGATTGATTGATTGATTGATTGATTGATTGATTGATCGATCGATCGATTGATTGATTGATTGATTGATTGATTGATTGATTGATTGATTGATTGATCCGACAGAGCAGCGAAGTGGACTATTGTTGGTGTACCTTATCTGCCGCACGCACTAACCGTGACGCAAGAGGAACAACCGCAAACTGGAAAATAAAACACAAACTGACGCTCAAGCTGAAACGATCAACTGTTTTATCGTCGGACGAAACCACATATACTATAATGTGAACCCAAATGACGCACTGCGACTGCGTGAACGCAAGTGGCGCATTTAATCGCGAAAACATATACGTAAGAACAACAGAAACTGCGATCCAAGGACACTCGAAACGCCGAAGCTCAATCGTTCCACTCGCAAGAAATCGATTTGAATTTCATTTCCAGTGAGTCGATGAGCAAAACGTAAACAAGGTGAATGCAGGAGCCAACGTTTCGACAAGTGGACTTGTCTTCTTCAAGGCGACGTATGCTTTCCTCGCCACAGTATATATAGGTGTGGTTCTTCGAAACGTTGGCTCCTGCATTCACCTTGTTCACGTTTTGCTCATCGTCTTGAATTTCCATCTCCCACATTCCCCGTCTTTTCTCTGGATTTCCAGTGAGTGCCCGATAAACGCCGTGTGTAAAGCAAGATGCACTGTTGAAAGAAGCACGGGTTTTCCCTTCAGGCAAGTACTCGGCTTTGCAGAAAAGCGACTCGTGGTTGGTATAGCGCAGGCACCTTTTTAGCATAAACCTGTGCCGTGCATTGACACAGCGCCGACTGGCAATTGTAGCTACAGGGTGCCAGCGTAGTGAGGACCACGCTTTAAAGTTCCCTTTAACAGCAGAATGCAGCGTACATTGTACGCATCCAGCCGCTGCACCGCCTGTCCTCGTGGATTGAACGGGGCGCTTAAGAGAAAACGCTAAAGTTCAAGCTGCATTAGCATGTTTGTGAAATAGTAAAACTACCACTCGCGCCACGAATGGCGCTTTGGGTAAGTCACAAGAAGCGCGGAACAGAAATTAAGACTGGCAGGTGGCAATGCCATATTGAAGTTCATGCGCAATGTCGCGGTGAGGCCAAGAAGTTCCAAAGCGTCTAGCCAGGCGTAAAGATAAAAAAAATTATCAGAAAGATATGTGTTGAGCTCTACTCTCACAAACGCTTTGCCTCATTTTCTATATGCTGGTGATGAAATTGAACAGCCTTTATTAATTAAATTCTACGGCTTTACGTGCCGAAACCAAGATATGGTTATGAGGTACGATGCAGTGAAGTACTCCGGGTTAATTTTGACCACCTGGGGTTCTTTAACGTCCACCCAATGCACGGCACACGGGCGTTTCTTGCATGTTGTTGTTGTTGTTGTTGTTACTGTGAAGGGTAATTGACTAAGACAGTTTAAAGAATTTTTTCTCTTTAGTGTCACTTTAACATTTTATGAACCTTCTGCAGACTCAACCTACCCTTGCACGAGATTGTGAACCCAGTTACATCTTCACCAGATTGGTCTTGCACCGGACCATGCACCAGATCTTTCACCCGATCGTGATCTTGCCGCAGATTTTGAATCCAGCCTGCCCACGAAGGCACCAAAAAGTAACCAAAACCAGAATAGAGTTTGCAAAAAGACTCCTGTAAGAGCGTGTATTGCTGGTTTTTACAGCGAAGCTGTTTGTGGCTATAGCGTTCCGTGGATTTTTTGTGTTCGTCAACAAAACAAATCTGCGTGTGCAAAAGCTCAGCTCCCGAATTTGATGCAAAATCGCATCATTCAATGCAAAAGTTTATACGTCTCATCACTTGGATATGCTTTTTCAGCAGATTAGTTATCTATAAGAAACAAATTCAAGATCAGTAGACTCTCAGGTAGATATTTTTATTTTCTTTTTTTGCTTGCTTACGGATGCATGAGCCATTGCTCAAGGGGGCATGAGCCAGTCATTGTCAGTCACGTGAAGGACAAATTTCTCGTCCGGTGGGCATAGAAATGCTTGCGCATTTAATAACAGAGGTGATACGAGAATGTGCGTGGGTACCTACCGTCACGGCGAGAACCGATCACGAAAATAGATGTGTTCCTACCTTTGCTCAAAGTTATGTGTGACCTCTGTGTCGTGTGCTGAACAGCTTCGCTGGTCATCCGCCTACATAGAGTGGAATGGCTCAAGATGTTTCGAATGGGCGAGCGCGAAATATTTCATCCTAAATAGCTGACCCAGACGCGCCGAAAGTATAGGGAAGCTGCACTAAATAATGAAAGTGTGGCCATTCAGAGGTCTCTGAGTCATCGCTAATTCTTGGAATGCCAGAGCCGTTCAGCTATTAGCTAACAACATTCTGCGGCACCGCATATGTAAAACAAGTGAACGATCTGTATTGAACCCAGTTATTTTAGGCATGCGGCGACATGCTGCGAGACAAAGGCTGAATGCAAAACACTCGTTGTCACCCACCATACATATGCCGTTTTCTGGATTAATTTTTTTAATTAAAGAAAATCGCATGGAGCAAGTTGCGCAATGTGGGCTGTTCAGGGGGGACGGGATACCAGAACACGCGGACATCGCTTATTGGAGAAATCGCAATGTCCATGCAACTAGCTGAACATGTTCTCTAATTAGCTTTCTGGTTATTCACTTCAGGACACATGTGCTGCAGTTTCGTGCCGAGCAGGATAGTGAAGCCATTTCGGTTGAGAAGCGCTCTAAGGCTAGCAGCGCTTCTACAAAGCAACTTGGCTCGAGTTCTGCATCTCGAATGCACATCTTCGCACGCAATGCGAAGATGTGCATTCGGATGCCACCAGCGGAAAGCTTTGTCGTCCACTTTCACTTCCCTTTTAATTTATCATTTCTAAATTTTTATTAAAACAAATAATTTGCCCCAAGCGTTCCTTGGTTTCATTGGTTCGCGATTATGGCTAACACAAGTCGGAGTCCCCGCTTTCCCTTCTTCTCGTTCGGCAATAATATGCGCTTTTATTAACTTCTTCCTCGTCGGCGCTAGGTGTGCGGCACATCGCACAGTACATCTTTCAGACGCTTCCAGATCAGTTACATTAGTTGAACTCGAAGCTGTCAACTTAGCTGTCAACCTAAGACTGTCTCCAATGCTGGTCGGAATTGGAACGCACCTTCTGATCGGCCCAAAGTGGCGACGTCACACAATTTGGCAATCCGGTCGAATTCGACGGCGTCCAGAACGCCACCTTTTGCTCTTTCGGCTCCAGCAAACGCGCCGAGGAAATCGAGTGAGGCTAGCTGCATTCGCCGGCAGACGACGCTCCGATAAGTACACGATGCTCTGCCCCGCCACCATGATTGGATTGGATTGGAAACATTTTGACCTCAGGGTCAATGGCAAGTGCCACCACTGTGGGGAGGTAGCCAATACCTACCACATGGCCGGGCCTGCCAATGTAATCGAGCCCTTACCTTCAACCCCAGCCCTACCCGAGGGAACTGGGAGGCGGCTCTCCTTGTTTGCTCAGACACTCAGGACCAGAAGGCAAGCTTGGTCCAAACAGCCAGGATGGCGGCTTCGACCAATGGCAGTCCAGGACTAGGGACTCCAACTAGTATGTAGAGCCCCACTATACGGGGCTCTCTGTACTGTAATAAAGGCTTTTCACCACCACCACAACCGACACGCCTAACACGACCGCGTTACAAGCCTCGTGTGTGTATACAGAAGCGACGCCGCTCCGGTGTTACATGCTGCTCCGCAGTCATATATAGGTAATCTGCCTGCACCGCACTCTCCCTGCTATCTGCGCGAAAGGACTTCCGTGGCGACGCCGAGCCGCTTGTGGGCGGGCGCGGCGCGTGACATGTCGCGCAGGCAGCGTGCGAGTTACATAGTATATAAAACCTACGCATGGCTATTAGGGTATTATGCGTGCGTGCGACAGAGGGAAGCGGCCGTAGCCTTGGCCGTGACAGCGTGGCGACAGACAGCGTGAACGCGTTGTTGGCTGTCCAGAGGGCCCGGACCGTCGCCGAAGGACTCTGTGTACCGGCCCTGACCTGGGCGGAGCGGCCGGATTGACTTAATTCTCTCTCCTCGGGGCCTAAATAAATTTGGCACTCACTCACTCACTTGTCCGAAAACGGGATCGCACTTTCTGTAACTCGGCGCTCTGCTGGGTCAGGTTGTGCAAATGGACAGGTCAGCTATAGCGCACGACGTCGCACACTCTAAGCGCGTTGACACCTTTGTGGGTGTATAAAGAGGGCTCGGCTTGTCATTTGGCTGACACCCTCACTCTTTAGAAGTGAGATCGCAACCTTGATCAGTCCAAAGTGTTTTCTTTTCTTTCTTTCTTTTTTTCTTTCTTAGTTCTTTTGCGACAGCGGGGAGGAGGAACGCATAATTTGAAAAACTATACTTTCATTAATTTCGCAATAATGGGGATATTATTACAAACTGAATTGAAGGTCAGAATTTCATGTTCTTGATTGCGCGCCGAAACAGCCAGGCCGCTTACGTCAGTCTGACGTCACGTATGAAATGTGCATTGTTTCGTAATAATGCTGCAGTTGGCTCAGTAAATGTTGTCGAAAACTTTGAATCCGTTAGGACCGAATCTGGTCCTTTATTACCGATAAAGAGCTAGCTAGGCCCTAGCACGCAGACGTCGTCGATATCTGTGACGTCGCGGAAAGCTGGTCCGGGAACTTCAAGGTGTCGTCGACGCCAGTCTTTCGTTTCTCGCGCGTCTTCTGGCTTACCAAACCTGTTAACACGGTAAAACTGGCTTTCCTTTTTTATTTTTGGTCTTCTAGAAGGGTAATTTGTTCAAATTATTGAGCAAACGTTGCTCTGAATTGCTGACGTACCTCAAATTATTCTTTTCTTCTTAGTCTCTATTTCGGTCAAAGGAACTGACCCAGCTTTCCGTTCGGGCAAATTAACACAAACGCGGCGCTCACTTCCGACAGCGTTTCCGCGTGCATCGACCTACCTAATCTGCCCGCACGGTACACAATACTCACTCTATTACCTGTCCGCCAGAAAACACCGCGCCAACGGACTCCCGTACGCAGGCTGAAAAACGCGCTCGCACCCGAGTCAGGGTCAGGCGCAGCTTGATACGCTGCGCAGCAGGAGTTACATAGTACGTATATCATCAAACCTGCGGGCGGATTGCGGCGGACCGGGGGGCGCGAAGCGTATCTGCTTGCGCGCGCGCGTGTGTATGTGTGTGTGTGTGTGTGCGTGTGCGCGTGGCGGGAAAGGGCGAGGTGAACGTTGCGCTGCCTTGACCGTGACAGTGGGGAGGGAGGGCGGCAGAAGGTTGCGAGCGCGGCATCGGCAAGCAGAAATCGTATCGCGCCTCGTACTCCTCCCTCCACGCTAGGTGGCGCATCAGAAAGCAGAAATGGATCGCTCACCGCCATGCCTCCTCACCATCGCCCTCCCTCCACCCTAGGTGGCGCTCCTATACGGTACTCTTTTACAGCGGCGCTGTATCTGCCGGCAGCCCCGCTGCCAGGGTCATGTTGTCACTAGCGAAAGCCGCGTGCGGAAAGGAGTACGAAGAAAAACAAAAAACAAACGAGGAATAAAGAAGCGAAAGACGGAGAAATAAACCCGGCTGCCACTGCTCGCGGAAGGCGCATAGCAACAGCTGGAAACAACGCCGTAAAATCGAGAAAAGAGCAAGGTTGCTCAAAGAGTCGCTCGGAGGAAAGCCTGCGATGCCACCCAAAAAAACAGCTGGGAGATGGAGTGACGACTGACGACTTGCCTGTGCTTGAAATGCGACGGCCTTGGTTCTTCTACGCAAATTATGCGTGCAGCAGCAAGCCGTGTGTGTAGCAATCTGCACGTGTGTTTGAGACTGAGAGACTCGCTTCTTCTACACAACTACGCGCATAAGTGAGTGCCACACACACACACACACACACACACACACACACACACACACACACACACACACACACACACACACACACACACACACACACACACATATATGGATTAGCAACCACTCTGTAGTTTCGATGCCGACGCGTCTCAACCGGCCTACGTTCGCCAGAATGGCCGAATGATCTCAGACATAGGACGCCAAATATGCGCTTGTAACTAGCGTCTCAGGTAAGTTTAGCGGAAGCGAAAGCTCATTTCAACAGTTCCTGGTGATCAAAGCTATAGCGAGAGCCTAGCCTTTACGAGAATTCGCGCTGAAGAGGAAGCCACGGGTGCGGCCACGTTCGACAACGCAGTTTTTTAGCGTACGTATAAACATTGCGTACACGCTAAACTCGCCAAATAACGTGAAGCAACATGCAGCCGTGCGTAGGGCCACAGAAACCAAATAACGCACGGAGCATGCTCGCTGACGACAACGCCATTACTTCGCGTACGTAATGCAAGTGGGTTCGCATGGAAAACGCTATAGTTTCGGAACCGTCTATACTAAACATTGTACAGACGAAATCGGTGGTAAGTGCGCCACCCAGTTTGCCCGTCGTAAATTATTCACACGCGCCACATTTCGCTGCCACTAGAGAACGTCCGCTCTTCGCATTCCTCCGCGACAAAAGCCGAAACGGGCTTCCTGGGTTACGAAAGGCGAAGCTCCCTGGCGCCCTTTGCGCAATGCCACCGACGCAGTGCCTCCTTCGCCGCAGTTCCGGCGTCTACGTCATCGGGAACGTCGGCGCGACGAGACGTATAGTGTAATTGCATGCCATTTCTTGTATCTCTCTCAGTTATATATATATATATATATATATATATATATATATATGCTAGCAAGAGAGCGACCCATTTTGACCTTGGGGCCCGACAAAATCGGGAAGGGAAAAAGAAAGATCCAGTGACGATGTGCGGCTTGTGACAGAAACGGTAACAAGTGATAGCTGAAATATAATTTGCAAGAGTACGGGATCGTCGTTGCAGCGACAAAGCAATGATAAAGGGTCAGGGATAAATGAAACGAAAGAATCGCGAACGACGCCCCGAGTAAAAGGGCGCATAAAACTCTGAACTGGCCAGCCGAGGGGTCGTTTTTCTTGCCGAACGGTCCAGTAAATTTGGCTTAACGAGTGCTCGCTTCAGACAAACAGCCTACGCTACAGAGTAAGTAGCCAAGCGATGTTTGTCCTTCCTGCCATTATAATGATCCTCGTCGATTACGTCCTTTTTTCAGGCACTGCAGCCTTAATCAAGGTCGTCGTCGTCGTGGAAGATTGGGAAACCGTATTGATGCGCAAGATCCCACAACCGCGAGAAGGAAACAAAACCATGTATACGCCATTCGCATGCGATATAACGGCAAATAATGTCTATCTCCTTCCAAGGACGGCGCACCATTTTTCCGCCTTACAAATCACGCTTCCGCGCCATAGACGACGGCGATACATTGTTTCAAAACGAATGTTGTTTACTCTTCCGAAGTCGCTCGTATAAAACGACGTCTGGACGTGCGTAGCGCGGAGGCGTTACGTGTTGCGACAGAACAGAACGGGTCCACTACCGCGTCGCACCAAATCCGTGCAGCGCACTAAATGCCACTGCAGGAATCATTCAATCTGCAAGTAGTGGCACGAAAGTCTGTGCACTGTGTTAATGCTACTGCTCACGCGCACCCGCATCCAAAACGTCGTCTGTTATTAAGAACGGGAAGCAGACGACTATGCTCGAATAGGGCAGACTAGAACGCCGAGCTCTGCCGACCACGCCCCATGGAAGCGTACGATACACGCTTCAACATTATCTTTACAGGTCTGCGAAAAGGTCTGTGTGCATGTTAGGGGGAAAGAAAAGAACTAAACTGCTCAATTTCTGTGTGCCTAAAGGAGTTTAGTTTCGTCAGTAGCGAGCAGTAACATAGAAAAGGCTGCTCTGTTGACTCAATCACTGGAACGGCGTTTCCCGAGGCTTTGCGACTTGGAGCACACGTCCTGAGTCACACATTGCTGAGCGACTATTTCCGCGTCTTTAGCATTGGATTTGGTTGCTAGAACGTCGTGAAATACGAGGAAGCTTCTACGGCAGCAAACCGAAAAGGTGTAACACGTTGTCGTTTAAGTTGTGTGCAACCGCAGCCCAAACATGGCACCGTTTTCTGCCGCGTGCTAAAGCTCACCGTCTTCTCAACGTGTGGTTTCCGTGCCCTCCTCTATGCTGCACCGTTTTAGGCGAGCTCTATAATCTCGCTTCGAATTCATTGCCGCATGGGATCGTTTTCACGGAAGCACGTACGTGTATGCGTCTTTTGGCGTCCGCTGCGCCCCCTCGTTGAGTTGCGCGTCCCCACGAATGGTTCCCGTTATGAGCACGGTCGTAAAACTGTCTCCGCCCGCACGCATGAGGTTCACAGAAAGACTGGTGCCCTTGAGTCGTTATTCTTCTGGTGCGATTTTTTTTTTTTTTTACTAGTAAGGCAATATACGAACGAGCGACCTCGTAGAACGCATCGTTTCAATGAACGTCGGTCTTTTTTTTTTTTCTGTTTCCTTGCGCAATGACTCAAGAACATGGAAAGAACCTCTTCAGAAAGGATGCGTAATTCTGGAGCGTTGCCTAAATTATGGCGTGCCTATTGAATGTCCAAAAGGCTTGTCCAACTGGGCAATTTACTTACCTAATTTTCTTTTCTTTTTTTTCCCCGTTTCAGCGCCGTGTAGGCATTGTAGAAGGTTGTTGGCGAAAATATCAGGAGTTGTTCGTACAAGCGACACAGTTCCTATTTATGAAACATTAGCCAATCTTTCGATGTATGAGGTATAATTGACTGAAAAGATGGAACTCCGAAGAGGAACACGGGGGCCACAAGAACATCGTTTCAAGGTGCAGTGCTGCCACAGTCGACGACCGAAATTTGTGGTCAGCGAGAGCCACGAGAACATCGAAAACTGTCGCACCATTGTGCACAGCAATTAGTTGACTGATGCCTTACTGTTCTCCCGCGCGTCGCTCCAAATGACTCTTCTAAGTTCGCGCCTTGTACATACATAGGCCACCGTGAAATCGAGCGCTTTTCGCTGTTCCCGCGGACTGCAAGCTTTTGCACCCAACTGTACATTGTTTAACTCTTTTTGACATCAGCGCCACCACGCTGACCGGTAGTGTCCCACAGCAATAGAAAGCCGTAAAATTAGCAGAAGAATCCAGAAAACGTTCTTGTGCATTCTATGTGCAATGTCAAGATTGTCACTATTACCACTACGAAACGTGGTTCTTTGCTGCAGTTGGACAGGTTCTTCGTAGCTTGCCTTTTGTGACGCCAGACACATGAAATCGTGGCATAACTAAAACAAATACGGCGCTCCGAGGAATATCAGGGCCGGGGAACGATAAACTATAGGTAGGGAAACGTAGTGTATAGCGATGCCATCGAGTCGACGGGACAACATTGTGCGGGATCTGGCGAGTGCCTGCCAAGCTTGAGTCAATGTACGTGGCTGCCTTTGAGGCGGAGCTGCATGTAGTCCGCATTCTTGGCCGCCCTCTGTCGAAGCAATCGGCGCCTGACGTCAAGACCTTTACAGTGAGCATGCGCGTATCCTTCCGCGTTCGCGTGCCTGCCAATAGGTCCACATGTGGCAGCAGCCTGCTGTCGGAATCACGATGTGCGCAAGATGTTACAATAGGAGAGCGGCGTGTGTTTCGGCCGTTTGTGACGTGTGACGACACATCGAACAGTCCGCCGGCCGTGACAGCCGTCGCCGTCCTGGCGTGTATATGTCTTTTGCACTCCTCGCGCTTCCGACAGAAGCTTGGCCCGAAGCGTAGGCGAATTGGCAGGCGAACGAACAGGATAGCATGCGCATGCGCACTGTAAATGTATTGAGGTCAGGCGCTTATAATTCGTTTCGTTAAAAGCTCGCAGGAATGCAGTTCAGCGGTTTGACAGGCGTTCTGAGGTGGCGCGTGATGTTACTATAACTTCCTTGGAAATTGGAAGTACCCTTCCGAAGGATTGGTCCGGGGCTTTTCAAATCGCACGGTTCACGACACCTGAACGATAATTGCCGTAGCACAAGTGCGAATTGCGACAGAACGACGAGCTGCTTTGAATTTGTGCCGCAGCGAGTTCGACGAATTGGAAATCGAACGGTGTCACAGTTGCATACGCCATTTCATTGGGACCTTTAGGAGAGTGTAAGTATATTTCGAAAACCTGCTGCTGCAGTTCGATTCGATTTCATTTATCACTGATATTTGATTTCACTTTATTACCTTTAAGTATGCGCGTTACGGAGCGAGTGGCACCGCGATATATGGACCACGACACTCCGAAAGCCAATTGTAGCCGTCCAAATGTCATAAAGCAAAACACTGGTGGAGGAAAAAAAAATGACGCGACATTTTTATCTGCCCCAGGCTTCTCCTACACCGAGAAGTCTCGGTGAACTGAAATGTGACGGTCAGGCATCTTTTTCCTTCATACGGAGCCAGGAAATGCGCACTGCAGAGCAGCTCCGTTATGCGATGAAACGACTAAAGAATTATAAAAGAACAAACACGAAAAGTAAGGACATGGCCATGGTAGAGTTGTCCGCCCAACTTCCTGCACGAGCGCGCCGCGCACACTGGAAAGCGTGCCACATGACGAAATGCCCGACTGCGCGCTTCATTTGCAACCCAAGAAGGTTCTTCGTTTCGACACCGACTCTTTACCACGGCTGGGTGGTCGCAGTCGATGCGGAAGGTCGGCCTGACGTGGCCTCAACCAAGCTGAAACGGTCTGCCGACACGGCGCCGTGGTCCCTTGCGACGCAGTGCGCAAGATCTAATTGAAAAGCTGGTTATTATTTGCAGTGATTACTATGCTTCTGTGCGATGACAGTATTCGGTGCCAGTGACCGATTGTGATTGTGTGTCTACGCTCCTTCCTTTCCTTATCTCTACTTTGTTACCACTTTACCTCCCCCTCCCCTCTCTCCCCAGTGTAGGGTAGCCAACCGGATCTTTTTCTCTGGTTAACCTCCTTGCCTTTCCCCTTTCCTCTCTCTCTCTCTCTCTCTCTCTCTCTCTCTCTCTCTCTCTCTACTATGCTTCTGTTCTTTTTTGTTTTTACTTGCAGCGCAACTTGAAGTTATCTGAACCTGGAGTTCCGATACCGGAGGCGATGGAGGCGGGAGCCTTCGCAGGTTCTGTTGCAAGAAGGCACTGTCGCCCCCCCCCCCCCACCTCATTGCTCACTCCCCACCATGAGGCCCGATGCCCCCTCTACTACAGTGATTAAGCCTCGGTTTCACAACGAGCGAGAGATAAAAAGAAAAAGAGTTTGCGTTGGCGAAATAAGCCGCAGCTCCAGCTCCCACACACGAAGCGCACACTTCCGGATCCCGAGATCTACTACCGTACTACGAATGGCGAAATGGCGGAAATTACACTTACCCCGAGAAACACGTAGGCTGTATAACCAGCACCCCATTGTGGGCGACGTATCAGCCTTTGCCACTTGGGCGGGCATTTTTTGCAACGGTCTATTTTATTGTCATTTTAACATCATTCTAATTGCCATCATCACTGTCATTTTCGACTCTTCCTCCTATTTTTCGCTCACAGGCTTGAACGCTGCCACGCGCCGTTATTGACTGCATCGAGCACACAGCGCGACAGACGTTAAGAAAAGAAGCACGAAAATTGCCGCGGGTCGCTACAAGACGCGACCACCGAATCAATAGTTTGTAACGATCCATTTAGTCCGCCATTTTTTCGCCGTCTGGCTCCGACGTCAACGCGCTGCCGTTGTCGCCCCGGGATCAACCACTAGACTCGGAGCGATGGACAGATGAAAATTGAAATGGATCGTTACAAGATACGGGCATCGTTGATCGCAGTCTACTCGAGCCACAATTTGGTCCTGGCGTGTCTAGCCCCCTGCTCATTACCGGCATGACTTTGTGGCATGCATTTACACTACGGCATGCCGTTATCGCGACGACCTTGCCATTACCGGCATTGCAGACATGCCTTGCGTGGCTAAAGAATCCGTCTGTAGCTAACAACATCCTCCTATATACTCTCAATATATTTCTGAAGTTCCCGTAAAACTAAATAAAAAAGGAAGTATTCGTCGGTGCGCTTGCGCCACGTTCTGACACACCGTGCCCCGTTTTCTTTCTTTCTTTCCTTTTTTTGCGTACCAGGAACAGAGTCATGCCTGGCTCTCTCATCCTCAGTCTAACAAGGACGCCCCTATGTACACCGACCGACCGGTATAGAAAACACCAAGGTAACGTGAATACATTACGTTCGGTGCGATGCACTTGTGCAAGAGTGGTTTGTTTCTTTTACGAATGCAATCAACGGGCAACTGCGAGATGAAATCCCACGAGCGTGTACATGAGTGCTTTACGGGACAAACACCTCGCCACACAAATAGCGCAGACGGTTGCTTTTGCAGACCGAGAAATTAATTCCGACACTGGAATGCAGTTTAAGTATGTGTATTACGGAGCCAAGGGGACCGAGACTGCGTACTGAAGTGACATTCCTCGAAGTAGACTGGGCCTCATGGTTCGTGCTTGCAATTTAGCAGATCTCAGATTGTAACTTACGATTAGTGAGTGGCTGCAGAGTGTCAAGGAATCCTAACGATCGAAAGTATTCCAATTTTATCGTATTTGAGCTCTGAAATCATACTGCGTTGAAATATTCGATAATTGAGTTTTGAAGTTTGGGCTCCAAGAAATTATACACTGCTCGGAAATACACATCAAGTTCCAGAGTGAGTCTCCAGCGAATGTCCTGTAAAATATTGTAACAAGTTCACATAAGCTGTAAACTATCACACTTGTCCGCTTCAGATGTTCTAAGAGGTACGATTTACAGAACCGAAATATCTGTTTTGTTGATGCAGATTTTCGATATTGTAATCTTCGTGCTTCAATTCTTTTGTAGCTTGCCGATTTCGGGCAATTTCTTTTTTTTATTTTAAACGTATCAAGCCCCAACTCAAAAGTCTAGCATTGCCATTTGTTGGGCGTGTTGGTAAGCTGACTTGGAAAGCATAATTTAGCGCCAGCGGACAAGCACTGAAGGGAGACGACACCACAGTGCGCATGGTGGTGTCGTCTCCCTTCTGTCCTTGTCCGCTGGCGCTAAAATTTGCTTGCCAAGTCAAAAGTCTACTTCCTATACAGTCGCTAGAATTTAAATTTCCAAGGCTGCCCAAGGGCAGCTGCTTTGTTTGGCCCTATTAACAAACGCCGAAACTATTCGTACGAGGGTGTTCTTTATTTGTACTGTCGTGCAAGTATGTTACGTGACATTCTTTTTCCTTAATTTTTTTTTTACAGAGAATAGCTTTCTTTTGCTCTTTCGGCCTTTTTTCATGGTGGTCGGTGGTGGGCGGTGGGTGGTCGGACACCCACAGCCACTGCGAAAAAGGAGCCGATGCATTGCGCAAGATTGCCTGCTCTCGCGAAAAATCGATAACTTCGAGAGGTGCGCGTTACCCCGCCGAGCGCCGAACGCCGACTATATCATAACCCTTCTCTCTTCCCCCAGTGTAGGGTAGCTGACCATGCTCTTGACTGGTTAACATTCCTGCCTTCCTTATCTCCTCTCTCTCTCTCTGGGAGATGCACCCGCTGCCGCGTGAGGGCGTTGTGTGCGCCCGAACGTCCAGATGCTGTGGTGGGGCGCTCCGGAAGAACAGCCTTTTTCCCTCTCTCTCCCTCTCTCTCTCTGTGGAGCAGGGGGAGAGGAGGACAGCAGTCGGCTTGCTCGCCGGCGCTCGAGCCGCTGGCGGCAACACACGTAAGACGAATAGGCTTACACGTATAGCCAGCTATACTATACCGCTGTACCGACGTGCTATAGTTAACGGCGCTGTTCTCCGCGGAATTTCACAACTCAACAACCTTAAAGGGAAGCTGAAACACTTTTCGAAAAAAATGAGTTCTCTGCGGCATTCTACAGTTTTGAGTCCCCTGAACACGAATATCTGGTTCAAAAGGGGCGGAAACAAACGCAGGCGGCTGTTTTTCCAAGACAACGCGCACCAGCGCCTCAGGGCATCGCGCGAACGCCGCTGGTTCCCGTGATTGGTCGGGGCCGCTGTGACGACGTTGGCGGTAGTCGCCGGTCGGCGCCGCCGCATGTCTCCGTTTCAATGCGTAGCACCATTCCTTTCGCTCTGGTAGCACGCGGTTCTGCTGTTCTGGCTTCATAGCTGAGTTGCAAGATGGAACGTTCTCGCTGTCTCCGGCAGCTTGTATTGTCCCCGTACATGTTTGAACCGATACGGAAAACGATGGTGGCAACAGAGTCAACGACGATATTGAGTGTGCCAACAGCGAGAGCGATGTGTGCACTTTCTCGCGCGCTGGAAATCTTAGCTCGTACGTATGTTTTTTTTTTTTCATGTAGCTGCACGTTGCAATGACGGGAGAAAAATGCGCTAAAGTGTCACTGGGAACATGCTGCTGGAAGAATGCCGAAGCACTAACTTCTCATTAGATTTACACGGGTGCAATTCCGCGTTGTCAAGCACCTTGCCGCTGCTTGTCTAAAGTCCCGTGGTTTTTTCAGCGTTGATACACGATCGCGAACATAAGTGCCGCGTTTCAAAGCGCGCACATGCAGTGCTGTGAGGTACAGTCATGGAAGTTGCTTATCATACACATCCAGAGATGACCAGATGTATTATAGGTGCAATATTCATACTATGGTTCGACGACTTTGCGAGTGTGGCTCGATCAAGAATCGGTATGCGTGCTCCATGCTAGTGTTGATATAAAGATATTAGGCAGTTTTAGCACCGCCGTGTGGTAAACACGATAAATGAACCGTACGTCGAATGTCACTAGGCAAGCCTACACTCCATTTGATACCTCAGGTGCATCGCTGTGGAAGCTACGCTCGAAGTCCGGTCACCAAAATTTATTACTGCGCGCGTTTCCGTCTATGCTTCGCAGCGTGCCAGCGGCGTTTGCTCGCGCGAGCATGCACGTGAAGCTGCCGCGACGGGCTGCAATTAAAAAATACCGAAAAGAATTTTTTTTAAAAGAACGTGTTAGCGGCTGTATAAGTACACGGATGGTTTCTATGGGTAAATTCTTTTTTTATTTTCATTCCGAACTGAGCTTACATATGGAAAGCTTTCTGAAAAATCGGGTCAAGAAACACCGAACTTTTTCTAAGTGCGAACGCAGCCACTGCAAGAAGTATCTCAAGCCTCCACAGCGTTGCACTTGATGTATGAAACGGAGTATAGCAACGCTAGCAACAACGCGTTTTCGCATTTGTCGTAAGGCTATCCGGCTACGCTAAAACTGTGTTACCAGACGTTAATGGCTGCAAATGTTCGTATTTCTCCAGTGCATCAATGTGGGCCTAATCACGCTTTCACTAAACTAGGTTCACCTGCATGTGCTGCGTATTGATGGAAGATGAAGAGAACTGCTTGTGCTGCCAGGAGGTGCAAGAGATTAGGAAAAAACAGAAGCGCACGCAGTGCGTAACAAGTTCAAGACAATTCAGGACTGTGTGCCTCAGCAGGGCAGTACTGGAAGTGGCACTTGCCCAGAAAGGAGTCGAACCGGCTGGACAAGGCAAGAAGTATACACACAGGTGTGAAAATGATATAGCCAATGGAAAAAGAGTGATGCGGAACAACGCGGAACAACGCCGGGCTTCAGTCGCGCCGATTTAATTGGAATACCGATTGCCCGCATCGTTGTCAAGCTCCGATGATAGTCACTGTCGCGGAAATGGTCCGAGCACAGCACAGTTGATTTCGTCGGCACGAACTTATCTCTCCTCACCGCACGTACCCACTGCGCTGAAAGCTTCTTTTCCTTCGGGAACTTGTGAAACACCACATCGTCTCGCCCGCCTGTGTTCGCGCAGCCGAATGCTGCACAGAACGAGGGCATGTTGTTGGGCGCCCTTGGCTGTAGGCACTCGCGCAGCATAGAAGGAAAGAACAGTTTACGAAAATCGCAAAACAAACGTGAGCGGCGGCGGCGGCGGCAGATCTCTCGTAGCGTCGTTCAGTAAAGCGCAGGACGGAAAGAGGCATGCCATTACATGCCAGCACGCCGGTCCGGCAGCTCGGTCTCCGCCCGTGACGTCACTCTCGCCGGTTCTCTCCTCTGCCAACGTCCTCACCCGGCGCTCCGGGAAGCGATGGGGGCGTGTCCGCGCGGGTGATTTAGAAAGCGATTTCCGCCCGTTATATTAACAAAACGAAAAAAAAAATTTCGGAACCGTAAATTATTAGGTCTGTTCTTCCCAATCCCAGCAATTCATAGAAATTGAAAACCGTTTCAGCTTCCCTTTAAGAGGAAGCTTTAGTTCGGGTGCTCCTATCTAAATACATGTAAAAGGAGAATTCGTTTTTCTCGGCAAGCACTGCACCAAATTTGACGAGCTTTGTTGCATTTAAAAGAAAGACTTAAAATCTAGTGACTGTTGGTTTCGAATTTTTGAGTTAGATCGTAAATTTTTTATTAAATATTGGCAAAAAATAAAAATTTTCAACAAACGAGATGATCAAGTTTCGAACTGTGTAACTCAACAACCAAAAATGATAATAGAATTCTGTGACTTGCATGTAATAGTTCATCTAAAGCGGACTAAATTTACATGTCACACATGAATATAAAAAGATTTAGTAATGTGGAAATACAGTTTGCAGAACCCTTCTAACCAACGTAACAAATTCACGTATGATGCAAAATGACATATCGAATTTGTCCGCTCTGAAGATCTAATGGACGCCGTTCACAGAACTGCGATATCTGTTCTTGATACAGAGCAATGAATTTGTAAACTTCGTTCTTATAACTTCTTCAAATTGTCGAATATTTGAAAATCTTTTTAACAGAATTCAAGCCCTAAATCGAAATTCCGCTTCCAACAGTCACTAGAATTTAACTTTCTCTCTCAAATGCAACAAATTTCATTAGAATCGGTCCAGGGGTTATCTAATAAAAATGTTTTTGCGTTTTACATGTATTTGAATAGGCCGCGCCGGAGTTGGGCCCGAGCTAAAGCTTCCTCTTAATCTCCTCTTTGCGACAAAAAAGCACTTTCGAGCGCCAAGTTCTTTCAATAATAAAGCGAATAGCATTTTCGAAGAGATCAGCTGTTCGCTTCCATTGACAATAATCGTCGATGGTATCTGCGTAATTTTCTTCTTTTTCTTTATAGTTTTCAGAGTTTTTTAATGAGGTCGCCATGCTATGTTTATGGTTGGTAGCAATGTTGTTGTGTGTGCATTGATTATTCCACTGCGGAAACTATCTACCTAAGTTCTGAAAGGAGAGTAGCTCTATACCACTTTTTCATGAGGGAAAGAATAGCCAGCGGCGAATTTGTACGCCAAAATCTCCGTATTGAACACGTAAAAAATCAAACAGAACTACAAATGAAGAAATTTGTCGAAGACAGGGCTTTAAAGGAGAAGTGAAAGAATGGGCTCTACTCGCGGACAACGTGTTTTGAGGGAACAATGACAACTTTCTTTAGCGATGAAGCGAAAGCTCCGCAGGGAAAGCGCGCGTAAGTAAGGGTGCTCCTGAAAAAAAAAAAAAAAGCTGCCACATTCTCACGCGCGCTAGTTTAAGCTGGAGAAGGGAGGACATAAACAACTTATTTACAACAGCAAAAATAAGAAATCATGAACCAATAAATGTTAAATTGCACTGATTTTTTTTAGGCCTTGTATTCCTTCCGCGTTTGCGCAAATACGAAACCGTCACACGTGCAAAAGCCGCGCTGCGATTCCCCCCCGGTATTTGTCCCAAGAAACCAAAAGCGCTGTTCGAACGCTGCCGGAATGCTTGGCGTACGGCAACACACGTACAGCTAGAAGTTTATGTGGTAATCGTTGTAGGGTACAAAATGAAAAGTCCGAGAGCGTTGTAGAACGCAGAGAAGATGGTGATGTCCGAGTCGTAAAAGGAAGAAAAAAGGGTGCCGTCGACGCAACCTGCTCGTCTTCAATGGACGACACGCCGCGGGAGCGGGCTAAGTGCCCCCTGAGGCAGCCAGCGCGCAGCGGTGTGCCCTCCGCACGGCTTGTACGACCTGTGCCAAAACGGGCACCCACCGCTGCTTCACCGCGTGGAAAGCCGTCCCTAGAGTTTGCGACACGAGGTACTATAGAAGCGAGCCTCCCTCATAGGCCGACTGTGAACTACGACGTCTCTTTGTCGTTGCAGGCAATGACAAAAAATAAGAAAGGGAGGGCTGGAGAAATTCTGCAGCGATGACAAGCGCGCGGGACCGACGGCCACGCGTTTTGAAAGACGTGGACCGAGTCGATTTTAGAATTTTTGAAAAGCGGCTGCGCAGAAGTGACTTCGAGGCGTCTCGACCGTCGTACGGCTCGCCGTACGGAATTCCACGCGCGGCTGTGCTAAGAGAGAACGCTTTTCTTTTACGACACTTACCCCCGTATTCAGAAATGTGTCTTGAAGCTCATGCTTCACTTGACATAAATGACGCCGTGGCGCCAACGCGCCCAAGATGCTCATTGCGTTTCTTTCGGTGCGTTCACGACAGGTATCATTTAAACCAGGTCAAGCATGGGCTTTAGGTTCAGATGCATTTCTGAATACGAGGGTTACTCTTGGCAGTCTCGTGGAGAACGACGCGAATTCGGTTCATAAGCTGCAGCAATGCGTAGCGCGTGCGTTGTATCGAATTCTGCACAGGACGAGCTTTCATACTTAAAAGGATCAGTTATAGGACTCTTGTTCGACTCCTATAACTCGACGCGACACTCGCTCCACCCGAACCGTGGTAGCGTTTACATCAGCCCGACGACCAGTTTTCGGCCCGACAAGCCGACCCGACCCGACTTCGCCGGGTTGGTGTGAACGCTTCAGAAGAACAACCCTTACTATCAGGGGGCGTAGCCAGGGGGGGGGGGGCTATGGGGCTTCAGCCTCCGCCCCCCCCCCCGAAATTTTTTGTGCTGTCCATGGACCGTCGACCAAAGCAACCCCCGGCGCCAGAAATCATTCTGAATTTTGTCTGGAATGCTTTTTTTTTTCATGCTCGAAAAGACATTTCACCGCGAACATTGTGAACTCGGGCTGGATTTCGTGGTAGCGCCCATGCACCGGGAGGCACATAACGCAAGCAGCCCCATCCGAGCACAAAGTTTCAAGGGTGTTTTGATGGCGAACGGGATCGCCGCGGAATCGCGCGGAGGCCGCGGAATCTACGGAGTGCGTGGATGTCAATTCCGAAACTTTGTGGGTATAAAGTTCTCATAAACTTTTGAAGTGAAAGGTGCATTGGACATTTCCAAAGTTGTGCTTTAGATATTCAATTGCGGAGGTGTGTGTGCTTGATGTTGTTATAAACATTTGACACCAACTGCGCGTTGACTTTTCTAAAGTCTTTGATCAAAGCTTTCCAAAAACTGAACGCGCACTGAGGTGCGCGTTCAGTTTTCTCTGGCTGAGTGGATTTTCGCCTGGCAGAGTTTTGGACGCCTTCTGGCTAGCAGACGAGAAAAAGAAGCAATGGTCGCTCAGCGCCATCTCTGTGAGGACTCGATGGATTGCACCGCGCTCGCTTGAGCGCAACCTCTCCGGAAAGTCTTGTCTCGCCGGTGTAGGATACCGAGCACTATGCGTATGGCTCTCGGTGGACCAAGCGTCTCGCGTTTTCTTCTATATTCACTCGGTAGCCACATTAGATGCCCAAAGTAGGCATTGGATAATGGCCAGCTTACTCTCCTTTGCATTTTTTTTTTCATTTCGGTGCCCCCACCCCACAAAAGAAAACAAAAATACATTGTTGGGGAGCACCAAATGTCGCATGGTGTAAGTTCCATTTTGTTACTTTTTTTGCGGAAAGTAATCAGCCACGGGACACTTCATTTGCCGGATGCTCTTATTATATTACTGTGATAGTAATTATATGGACACTTCAGGTGCATTCCTGCTGTCGCCGTCACGCTCATGTTTAGTATGAAGTCCAAGGGCGATAACTTCGTGACCGCGCGCCGCATGCTGTATGTGCAAATGAAAGCATAGGGTAGAGGGGGAATGCGTGAGCCCACGATGGTGGCTTAGTCTTGTGTGCGCAAAGGAGAAAAGCGGGGAGCAAGCGCGCCGTCTTCAGTCGCGCGCGATACGTTGGGGGAGTCGATGGAAGCGGGGCGGGATCTAGGATTCAGTGGATCTGTGATTGCGCAACATGTTTATTTGCCTTGTTTGACGCATTATATACAGTGACTTATACTTAGATACGAAGATTTATTGAAAACTTACATGTTTACTTAAATATCCTGTTGCGAAGTTTTCTGTATACGTGCAGTGAACTTTCTTTCCAGTGACACTTTCTTGCCCTTTATCAAACATTTGTATATTTCATTGCATCTTCGCATTTCTAATGAACGAGGGCGGGTCAAGTGAAAGTGAGCCTACCCATCTCGCGCAATAATGGTTCGGTTCATTATATGCGAGGCATGCGCGTAGCACACAGGCATCTCTCATATATAAAAGTGGCAGGCAGGTGTGAGGCTAAATGTTCTTTAATGGTCTCATACACTAGGTTGAACATGGTTGCGTGACGTAATAGACTCTTCAGAAGTTGAGCAGCGTGGTACCGTGAGATTTTTGACAGCTGAAGGTGTTTCCCTAAAAGAAATTGGTCCCCGTATGGCTGCCATGTACGTTGAACATTGCATTTCATTGGTCACTGTGAAGCGTTGGAGTAAACAGTTGAAAGAAGGACGTGAAAGTTGCAAAGAGGATCCGAGACCGGGCCAAAGCCATCGTGCAATCACCCCCAACAAAATTGCAAAGGTTGATGAGCTGATGAGACAAGAACGGAGGATAAGCATCGATGAACTGGCAGAGAATATGAATATCAGTCACGGTTCGGTTCACGCCATAATTCATGAACATCTCGGTTATCGGCTCTTGTGTGCGCATGTGGATGGATAATATTTTGAACCACGGCCAGAAGACGGAGCGGTTCTGCGCTGCCTTGACTCATCTCATCCCGTATCACAATGAAAGTGACGACTTCTTGTCTGGAACAGTGATCGGGGACGAACCACACTGCCACTACTACGACCCTGAAACACTATGGCAAAGCTTACAGTGAAAACATTCGAGTTCACCACCCGCAAAGAAAGCAAAGGCCGCCCTTTCCAGCGGAAAGGTGTTTCTGGCTTTTTTTTTCTCGATTGTCAGGGGCCATTACTGATAGAATTTGCTAAACCCAGAGAGACTATCAATCGTTTCCGATATTGTGAAACGCCGGATCGGCTGCGTGTCGCAATCAAGAACAAACGACGCGGAAAATTGACGAATGGGGTCATCTTGTTCCACGACCTGGCTATGGTGTTGGGCTGCTGAGCACGAGGTCGCGGGATCGAATCCCGGCCACGGCGGCCGCATTTCGATGGGGGCGAAATGCGGAAACACCCGTGTACTTAAGTTCAGGTGCACGTCAAAGAACCACAGGTGGTCGAAATTTCCCGAGTCTTCCACTACGGCATGCCTGATAATCAGAAAGTGGTTTTGGCACGTAAAACCCCATAATTTATTTTTTAATTGTTCGAAGACAGTGCCCGTCCCCACGTCGCTGATGTGGTTAATACAAAACTGGCAAAGTTCAAATGGGAAACGCTGCAACATCCACTAAACAGCTGAGACTGTCGCCTTGCGACTTCCACATTTTGGGACAAATGAAAAAAGAGCTCAAGGGAAACAGATTCGTGTCAGACGATTACGTGAAAGAGTCAGTTGCAGGCTTTTTGAAGCAGCAACTCAAGAAGTTTTATGAGACGGGAATCACGGCGACTCGTTAGTCAATGGGAGAAATGTCTAAATGCTCATGGAGACTACTTTTAAATGAAGTACCCCGTTTGTCATATATGCGCATTGGCTCACTTTCATTTCACCCGCCCTCGTATATTTTGCAGAACGGCCTTGTATGCGTGCTCTCTGTTGGGACACTAATTTTAGGGCAATTACTCACGATACACGACCGGTGACAGCTGCTCCTGCATAATACATTGGAATAAATGACAGCGTTATTGAGGTTCTTCACTGGCTGTTGCATATGTACAAAAGTGTAAACAAGGTTCTTGAGTGACAAAGTTTCATTATCATATTTGTCTTCAACATGTTCACTTCATGGCCTTTACATATTTCATATCAGTGGCATGCACTGCTTTGGTGGTTTTGAACTGATATAGTTCTAAAGTTCGTGGGATATTTTCATTACTTATTAAATAGACGAAAACACGGTAGCGTTGATAGTCATTTTGGGCACAATTTTTCGCGCATACGAGCATATCTTCTAATGAAAAAATACATATTTTGCTTGTTTTGACAGTGCGTAGCGTTCGAGAATTCGTTTGCAGCATCTTTGGCAATGGCATTGCAGTTATTACTCATGTAATTGATCCCTGGACAAATTGTTTAAGAAGAAGCTCTGACTCTGGCCCAACTCTGACGCGGCCTTTTCAAATACATGTAAAACGCAGAAATGCTTTTCTGAGATAACCCCTAGATCGCTTTTAATGAAATTTGTTGCATTTGAAAGCGAAAGTTAAATTCTAGTATCTGTAGGAAGCGGAATTTTGATTTAAGGCCTGAATTTTGTTTAAATATTTTGAAAATTTTGAAAGTGCGAAAAAAAAATAGAAGCACTACGTTTAAAAACTAATAGCTCTGCATCAAGAACAGATATCGCAGTTCTGTAAACGGAATCTATTATAAAAGTCAAACCAGACAAATTTGCTATGTCAGTTTGTATCCTATGTAACTTGGTTACGTGGGGTACAAGGGTTCTGCAAAAGCAGTATTTCCATAATACTAAATTTCTTTAGAGTCACGTGTGGCATATCAGCTTTGTCCGCCGTAGATGTACTATTATATGCGATTCACAGACTTGTGATATTATTTTTCATTGTTGAATTACAGAGAATTAAACGTGATAGTTTCGTTTCCTGGAAATTTGCTATTTTTGCCAATTTTTAATAAAGAATTGACAACCTAAAATGGAAACTTCGAGACCAGAAATCTGTAGAATTCAAGTTGTTCTGTGTTAATGCAACAAACCTCATCAAATTTAGTGCAGTGGGTGCCGAGAAAAATGGATTCATTTTCTACATGAATTTACATAGGAGCACCCGAGACCTCCCCCCCCCCCCCTAACGGAATTTCTGGCTACGCCACTGCTTACTATCGCACCTCATTTCACTCACCGGGTATGGACGTGACTACAGAAACAAACCGGGCTTACAGAGCAGTCAGGCCAGGCTTTTGCATGTGCATTTTTTAGTTGCCTTTTTCATTTTGTTAGTATATCTTGAACGCTCGCAAAATTGCTTATTCATAACATGTGCATTGTAAGGCGTTACGCATTTTTTTGTTGTTGTTGTACCGCCTTCTGCTGGTCATTACACTGCGTATATATCGCCTTCAAGAAAAAAAAAAAATGTCGAGGCCTTTCATAATATTGTCTCGGTTCGTGTACATATGTAGACAAATTGAAAGCTCAGGAAAGCCTCGAGAAGGCCAACGTAAGTCATTTATAACCACGTAATCGTGTTCGCAGCGGGCAGAATGATGAAAAGATATACACATTCCTTGTGACTGTTATACTCGACTTTGCTTTGTCTTTTTTTTTTATTTTTCGAGTGATCTACTCTTGTCCGTTGCAACAGGTCTGGCAAGGACGCCGGAGATATGCTGATAGCGATGAATGTTGTTTATAAGTATTGCGGCGCAGCATTAATGTTCGGAGTTGCGAAATAGAAAAAAGCAAAAAGGAAAGCTTGGCAAGAAAAACTGCGCAAACCCAAAGACGTCCGCTTGCTTTCACTTCCATATATATATATATATATATATATATATATATATATGGAAGATAGCACAATACAAATGGCTGAGCTGGCTTGCTCGAAGAGGCCGACATCGCTTGCAGAAGACACAGACACGCCTGATAGACTAACTAATAAAAATTCACTGGCAAGCCTTTACAATAATTATTTTACTGCGACCATTGCAATTTACAATTCCGCAACTTACTTGACCGGTATTTTCGAGATAAGCGCTCCCAGAATGTGCGACGAAATGCACCGGTGTTCCAGTTATTTTTGTCCTGAAATGGATAGAAAGAAATGTTGTAAAAAAATTAAGCCGAACGATTAACAGCGAGTTCTACAGCAAGTTTGACGTCACTTATCTCAGAAGTGAGGATAGTTCTAAATTTACTCCCAAGTGGATGTCGTCGGTCCACCGACCGAAACTGTTGGGTAAATAAGCAAAACATAACCGCGAAGTTATCTATATTAGTTCAGAAGATTGTCGTCCGCATTTTTTAGCAATATTGCCATTTCTGCGTATGATGGAGCAAGAGAAGCCTTATCGTGCAAGGAGGTAAACTGAAAGAGAAATATCCCGTTTGCTACCCTAGACTAAGGAAGGAGGGTACCGGCGGACAGCAAAATGGAATGAAAAGCAAAGAAAGCGCACGCACGAAACAAAACGCGGAAATGTCTAAGTCGTCCAAATAAATGACATGAACGCAAAAAGCTTAACAGCACCTTCATCGCATTTTGGTGCGGTGACCGTGTACAAGAACGGCATTCCAGCGTCGTCTGCTCCGAACACGGCCGTTCGTCTGGACTAGCTTAGCTGGCGGGGTCGCGAGCAACCATCTCCGTTGTATATAGACAGCACATCGGTAAAAAAAAAAAACACACACATAAAACGAATTATATTGCTTCTTTACTGCCGCAATCGTAACAAGACACGACCGCAACAGTCAAGACAAGACAAGGACGGGTTAAGTAAGCGGCGAGTTAGCTTTCTGTAATGAGGACTAGAATGGGTGAACTTATCTGGCGGATCGATACAGCTAGGACATGTTGTCAGTTCACTAACTAATCCGGTTCCCGTGTATATGCACCCTTGAGCAGGAAAAAGGAAGATCGGACACTACGAGGCGCAAGGATGCTTCCAGCCTTATCGTCAAATGTGCAAATACTACGCCCTTCTTGATCGCACTTGGTTGCGCCAGCGGCGAGCAGATCAAGTGCACTACGTTGCTTCCAACGAGGAGGCGATTTGCATTTTTCGCCGACAAACCAACCTACACGCGCTCTTGTTTTTTGGCTGAAGTATTGAGACACACACATACGTGTACGGAGTTTCGCGAGTCCTTCCCCGCTTGCACGCGCACTGTGAAACCCGATCTTCAGCTTAGGCTTCACGTTGTTCGTTTACTGTGCATCTTTCTTCTTGCTATAGTAAAAAAAGGAAAATATACTATCTGGGACTTCGCTCCTCTAGCGAACGTTGAATAATATAAGCTATAAACAACTTAAGATCACGGGAAAGCGTGCAAAGGTAAGAGGCAATTCTACCACCAACCACGAGTAGAGCTGCGCGATGCAGCGCGGAGATATGCAAATGCCAAACGCTTCGAATCTGTAATCGCACGCAGCGTTAGTCAAACTAAATGTTGCGACGAGCTGGCTGTAATAGACAGTTTTAGAATAGCGTTCGTCACCTTATGCATGTTAAATGCAAGCATCTTTGCGGGACATTGCGGTGTGCGTCCCTTCAAGACATTTAGTTTGACGTGCGGTAGTAGCGCAAACGCAAGGAATACGTTAGAAGACAGGGCGCCGTCTGGTGCCTCGTGCCAAACGTATCCAAGGCAAGGCAATTCATTAGCAACCGTACTGTTATTGCTAAGCGGACGCGTCTTGTTTAGGCTTACGGACGCCGGAATCGCCGAACGATTTCAAAAATTTGAGACACTATGCAGTCATAACTAGCGTTTCAGGTGAGTTTAGAGGAAGCGAAAGTTGATTTTAACAGTTACTGGCGATGAACAAGTCCCGAGAATTCACGGTGAAGCGGGAGCCATGGGTGCCACCATGTTCGACAGCGCCATTTCTTAGCGTCCGTAAACATTACGAACGTTAAATTCACCAAATAACGTACGTTAGCATAGCGCACGTAAACCGCAGAAACCCAATAACGTTCGGAGCATGCGCAGTGAGCGCAATGCCATTTCTTCACGTGCGTGGTGCGTTTACGTTCGGTTGCAAACGCTTAACTAAAGCTGTCTAATGGTCCATGCGAAAAACAAAAAACGGCGCTGCTATGTGTCCTGCTATAAGCATCAGCGAAGAACACAAGTTTACCAGCGAGACCCTGAAGGAGGCCCTCGGAACACGAATTTGTAATGCCGAAAGCCCTCGTTATAACAATGTCGCTTTATTCGAAATATCGCTTTATTCGAAGTTTTCAGTGTTGCTGAGAGTGCAGGACACACGACGACAGTTTGCACTTCTGGGGACCAACCTACCGAGGCAGAGGGCGTCTGAGAGGTAACCCAGTCCCGAGGTTGCAACTCCTTGATACTAAATGTATCCCGTGATGACGAGTTACATACCAAGCAGCTTTTAATGGAAGTCAGCAGGATTTCGCTTCTGTCAGTTCAATTCAATGTAGCCACTATCGAGTGCTTCTTTGTTTCATTCTACGTTTGACGAGCTCCCACGTTGTGGGAATTTACGTACCGCATTGTTGTATTTTATAGCTTCGCCGCTTTTAATAAAATCCCGCCTATATCGAAGTCAGCTTTATGTCCAGATTCTTTCCTTATAACGAAGGTTCACTATATGCGTACGCCCTGATGCCTGTTCGCACAATCATCCCTTCTCCTTCTCTCCTCTCTTCTCTGAGCAAAATAACAGGCTAAATAAGTTCTCTCTCAGGTCGACGGCTTATTTCTCTTACCTGAAAAGCAGTCACTTATAGAAACACCAACCAAGGTTGACTCGATGCTCACAACGCTTTCATATTTTACGAACAGCAAGTTAATATGCCGGTGTAGTACACAGAATCAATTTACAGCGGTGCGGCTTGAATAATTCTTGGGAATTCCTGCTATCACACTTGCATCGCGGTCCTGAAAACACATTCAGCATCCTTCCTACGTTTGCCTCACGTACGCCGCAAGGTGCCACCGTATCTGCCTCTACCATATATTAAAAAAGAAAAGAAAACGTAAATGAAAACGTTTCTCATCCGGCTAGCTGAGAAATGACGTAGAATTAATACGGGATTCATGGAAGTTCACAAGTAGTTTTACAGGAATAAACTGGGCTGGGGTGTATACTGGCATTGTTGCAGTTTCAGTCTAATTGCACTGCTTTTGTGGGGCGCACTTTAGAGATGAACAAACATTGCGCATTGTTTTGCGAATCAGCATGAACAACGCTCGGGGTTGATTGCAGACAGATTATATATATATATATATATATATATATATATATATATATATATATATATATATATAAACGGCATAGGAAAGGCAGGGGGTTAACCGGCTGATATTCTGGTTTGCTACCCTGCACCGCGATAAGGGTAAGGGAAAATGAAAGACGGAAATAACACCAGAGAGAAACATCAAAGAAACGAGAAGAAAGAAATGTAGGGAAGGTCACAAACGTCCACGAGAATTACAGTCTCTCCAATAGGCCACTCGAACGTAAAAATTTCGAGAGTGCCTTCACTGTCTTGCGGTGTGACCACGTTGTGGGGCGACGTTCCAGGACTGGCTGCTCCGAAAACGGCCGGTCATCAAGACGCGTCAGCGCGGTCGCTAGTGACTGCCTGTGTGCGCTGTATCGGCGACAATGACACAGAACATGTTCGATGCTTTCCGCGTCGTCGCAGTGGTTACACGCAGCACTATCCTCCCATCCGATGCGGAGAGCAAACGACTTCGTAAGTTCGACGCCAGGCTCACAATCGGTTGTCTCGGGCCGGGAGAGTCCAGTTGGAGGCTGAAGTTGCGTACAGGGGTCCAGTCGACGTCGACGTCTGTGCTGGAAACTAGCTGCGTTCCACAACGATTGTAAGGCATCGTATGCGAGCACTCCAAGTTGCGCTGCTGCATCTGTTCTTGACAACGGGATTGGTTCCTGCACGTCGTCTGCATGAGCAGATCGAGCAGCTTCATCGGCAATGCGGACAGCAGTGTGGAGTTGAAGACGGGAAGAACACACAGTTAGTATTCTACTTACGCGATTAGGCATAAGGGCCCATAGACAATTTTTTTGTTACATGTATTAATGCAAGTTCAATTGGTCGTATCAGTAACTTCCTTCTGATGAAAGAGGAACAAACGTTTCAGTTACATAGGCGCTGTTACTGGTTACGCGCTACCTCTAGCAGTGGGCATTGCTGTGCATGCTTAACAGTTGACCAGCCTGCTGAACGTGTTCGCGCCGAACCGTGGGAATGTTTGGCGTGTCCGCTTGCAGATAGATACGCGCTAGCGGAAGTGCGCCACAGGTGGCTTTTTTCCCCGTCTATACGGAGATTATCTGTCGATAAAACCACGCGCTTTGAGGAAGACGAGTGGCGAGTGTTCGCGGTGGTCTCTTGCCGTGCCACTGTGCGTGCGTGTCTCGGCTCGATGCAAATAACAGCCCGCGCTAATGTCGTCCTTGGCACAAGACTGCTGCACGTTGAACGAAGTTGGTTGGCCGGTCGGCCGGTGGTGGCTCTGCGATGCGTGACTGCAGCATGCAGAGTAACTTCAACTTCGGTGATTAACCTCTCCGCGTCGGTGTTTTGAGCCTACCGTGCACTGACCACAGTTTAGAGGAAGCATTAGCTCGGGGACAACTACGATCCCCCATTTTGTTTTTGTCTGGAAATATATGGGTCCTCAGTTTATGGCTGTGTGATTCTTGTTTCTCGGTACGTATGTGTCCGGCCTTGTTCCACGTGACCGTTACTGAGTGCCTGGTGTTCAGACTTCCAGAAATGTAAATCAATGTTTCTTTTATGTTATGTGTTATAGTTTATGTTATGCTATGTTAAGCTATGTTATGGTACGTTATGCTACGTTATGCTATGTTATGTTATGTTGCGTTATATTATGTATGCTATATATTGTAAACGGCCATATTAT
The DNA here is from genome assembly GCF_050947875.1 of Dermacentor variabilis. Lineage (NCBI taxonomy): Eukaryota > Metazoa > Arthropoda > Arachnida > Ixodida > Ixodidae > Dermacentor > Dermacentor variabilis. The sequence goes on from NC_134576.1 coordinate 121,876,807, forward strand.
AGAACGTGAACAATTTTTTTTTGTTGATGTATATATGTCTGTGTGTGTATTTTATATGTCATTTCTCACGCGCCAGTACCAAGACCGCCAGGCCGTTCCTGAGCACGTTATAAAGCGGATAGATTGATTGAATAATTTATTTATTTATTCATACATTGGTTGATTATAAGCACATGTAAAACGAAGAAATGCTCTCGTTAGGCGACTGTTGGATCAAATAAATTAGAAGGAACGTTGTTGCATTTACGAGAAAAAGCTGATTTCTACAGGCCGTAGTAAGCAGAATTCTGGTATAAGGCCTCATATTTTCTTTTGAGAAATTGCCCAAAAATCAGAAGGTAAAAACAAATAGTCGAGCAAAACGTTCACAAATCCGTAACTCTCTAGCAAAACCGGATATCGCACTCCTGTAAAATGTATCTGTAAGGGCATATAAGATGCACAAATGTGACCTGCTAGTTTACAGTTCACACGACATTGTCACCAAGCCATACCAGGATTTCGGAAAGGCCCTTTTCCCAAATTATAGTTGTATATTCTGGTTGCACCAGTTTACATCAGTCTTGTACGCGAGAATTGTCTAAATAGGTGCCGTCCACAGAATTTTAACATCTTTTTTTTTCACTGCTGAGTTACAGAGTTGTAGATTCCTCGGTATCTCGTTTTTCCGTTAATTTCGCAATTTTCAAGAATTTTTGCGAAGACATCGGTGGTGTGAATAAAACGAAATATCCGCTTCTCACAGTCAGCAGGTTTTTTTTTTTTACCCTTCTATTTTAAACGCAATTACCACAATCAAAATCGGTGTGCACCGGTTTCCGGGGAAATCGATTTCCCCGTTGCCACGTGTTGAGACAGAGAGCCCCCGAAAGTGAAATTCTGTACCCTTCCGGACGTTAACTGCCGACAGGCGGGCAGTGGCTTCGAAACTTTTGACAGAGGCTGCACTCGCTTCTCCCACGGTCAACCCGGACTTTAAGTTGCCACTGCGGCTGCGTTAACTTGGCGCATGGCCCAGTCGCATTGGGAACGCGACTGCGAAATGACCCAGATGCATCGAAATGCCAGCCGTTCGGCGCGCCATTGGCATTCAATGAGCACATCCTTAGCTGTCCTGGCACAGCCGATTCAGACATATAAACGGCGGCGCTTTGTAGTCGGCAAATGTCGGGCGCAAAGTACATACAGACGGGACGCGCTGACGGCGTTAACGTTTTACCATATTCCGAGCGACTCGCAGAACACGTCCTTCGCAGTGTACGAGGAAACAGGTTTCCTTCTTTTCTCGAATTGCACAAATACCTCACGTCCGGACGAAGAGTCTGAAAACTGCGGCTGAAGACGTTGTTTCGAAATGTTAAAACTACCAACTCTCTTCGTCGCTTATCCCTGAACAAACGTCCGGAGAAAAAAAAAGAAAAAGAAAAGATAAGCAGCGTCGCGTGGACTGCCTCGAGAATTCTTTTTTTTTTTTCCACGAAATAAATAGCGTTTTTCTGACGAAGTGAACAACGCGGTAAGTCTTGCGCGAACTGCTCTGAGCCACTTGTACTTAACAGGGAAAGGTACATGCAGTGACTGCGCTTGCGCTAGTTTGTCACGATGATACAACGTACGCGACCCGTTGCAACTGTCCGACCCAACCTGTTCGCTCCTTTGTCCGTGTGTCACTCGTTCTTAGGGTTGTCGCAATTCAAGACGCAGCTCGTCGTGCCAACTTGGCTAGCTTGTCATCCTCTTCTAGCTACGGGGGGGGAGGGGGGGGGGGTTCGCGATTTGGATTTTAGCGGCACACATTCGAAACGGCGTCATGATTTATCTGTACACTTATAAGGACGTTACGAAATTGATTAGCAGTCGCCATGAACATTTTGAAATAAGGAATGTAGAAGCTGCAGTACGCCTACCACACGAAGACGCATGTCAGATCGCAGATATTCAGGATTATATTGCGCTTAGTGTTACGCTGATGAACGTGAAGGGACAGGACGCGGACGTGCGTAGCGCAACGTGCGTCCGCGTCCTTTCCCTTCACGTTCGTCAGCGTAAAACTAAGCGCAACATAATAATGAACGTCCACCAACTAGCCCCGTTCATTGCTTTACTAAATCGCAGATATGTCCGCGTGGTATCGCATAATTTCACGCTGGCTGCTTCCCTCCGCTGAACTTATTATGTTACTTCACTGCTGGGCATGGCCTCCGTGATCCCCCGTGGATCATCTGTGCCGTCTGCGCGCCGCCCAGACGATGGTGTTCGCAACAAGGCGGCCATAACACCGTTTACGGTGTCTGTAATCGCAGAAAGCATTGCCTTCGAGGCTAGTTTTCTTTAGCTTGAAGGAGCTGTTAAATGGATTGACAATCGATATTTAAGGACCTAGTCCTTTATGGTGCAACACAGAGCACCCACTCGGTAGCATTTACACCTGCAGCGGTTACTTCCAAACGCGCGGGGATATTTTGTAAGCATATTTTTTTTTCCGATCTGAGCAGCCTCTAAATAAGTAAGAGTCCCTCCTCCAGCAACGCTGAGAAGTGAGAGCGATGTCGATAGCCCGCTTCGCAAATTGTGAAAGCTGCCCACCGTTCTGCTTTCACGGGAGTAAGTGCAACTGTGGTTAACCACTTACATTTTGAGCTTTTCAACCACCTTTGAAAATAAAAGGCTGGTACAATAAGTTTGAGTTGTCGTGCCGACCTTTCCTATATTTGTACCAAGCCCCCCCCCCCCCCCCCCCATTTACACACCCATGTCCTGGCTGGCTGGCCTCCGTCGTCGTTGTTTTATCGATAGACGAGCCAAGCCAATTCAGCGAAAACGAAGGCGAAGGCAGCGCTACTTTTATATTCACTACAAACGAAGGCCTATCTGCACATTGTAAGTTAGAGAAAACTTAAAACAGAAAAAGTTGTACTGCATTTCAATGCTAACAAAAAGTACCAGGAACCGCCTACACTAATAGAAGGTCACATGATAGGCCACTCGCGCATCTTCATATTTCTGCCGCGTGGGACGCCAAAGGCCATTTTTCGTGACATTTAGTGAAGGATTAACAATATAAATGCACGTTTAGTGGGAAAAGCATAGCTAGTTTCGACCAATACGACATGCAGCCTTTCCATCAGTGGGGTTATCTCGATTCATGTTCCGGGCGGTTGTCTGTCCATTTAAAGCAGCTGCAACGTGAAGGCCACTTATGTCGGAGGCCACGCCCGCGTTTCTAAACCTCCATATTACTCTCCCCGGTACTGCTCACACTTCTCAACCCTGAGGGCAATGTGTGTCCTCCGAGATCCCTGCAGAATCAGTGCACAGAGAGAGGAGGAAAACTTTTTTTGACACTGTCGTCGCAGCAGAAGTCTTGAGAATGGCGCTCAACGAGAGAAAGCCGGTCGGCGTCACTCAGTGACGGGTACACTTCTCGCGTTATTTGCGCATCGGATTTTGCGGGTAACTGTGTGAAACTGCTGCTCTCGAAGCAGGCTCCGCATGACGGAGACTTCCTACTCGGAAAGCGCTACACTCTAAGAAAAGTTTACACCCTTTGAAGTGTATATTTGCCACACAACGATAATAGTCATCTGTCTTGCCCGCATTTCCTTTCTTGAAAACGCTGCGCTCGTCACTTTCCTGTCGGGAATGCTATGTCATGCTGATAACGCGCATGCGGTTTGGAGAAGTACCGGGCTCGCAGCGTTAAAAAAAAAAAAGGAAATGCGGACAAGACAGATGACGTTTATCGTTGGGTGGCAGGATAGAACCCAAAGGGTGTAATTTTGTTTTAGAGTGTAGTAAGAGGAACAAAACCAAGCAGTTCTGTGTTTATCCGTAGTGACACAATGGATGATAGCCGGCGTCATGTCGTTGGACTTCCGCGCGTCCTCTTATGTTGCCTTCACGAAGATCTGAAGGCTTTGGCCACAATGCGATCAATATAGGCACCTGGTGGCGACCGCTGCAACACCACAAACCTGGGCGGGGCTTCTGTGCACCAGGTAGGTTGGAGCAAGTAATTAATGTTGAATTCCAATGGTAAATCGCGAGCGCTCGGCCGGATCACGAACGGAGCGCGTCGCTCCGACTGAGATCGCTCTCATCTGCTCACACCATATCTGCGAATGGAATGCGTGCGCTCCCGCTTGGGCACTTAGTACAGGAAAATCAAGTGAGAGGGCGCTAGAATAGAGAGAGGAACAAGCGCCTGGAAGCGCAACCCACCACCCCATTTCACTGTCCGTGTCAGAAGAATCATCACTCGACTTGGAAATTGTACTGTCTGAGTCGGAGCTGTCTAGGAGCACGAACAAAATCGCACGGCGCGAAGCGGCGTCCACGTTTCCAATGTCTTCCATAGCTGCCCGCGACCGGAAACAGGCGACCGTGACAGGAAGCAGAGGCGGGTGAAGGAAATGCGTCACGAGGACTTCCGGTAAAATCTGCCGATTTCGGCGGAGCAAATATTTTTGCTCCACGGAGCAATCCGGGATCAGCGGCTGGTCCCAATCTGCCATTGGAACACGCAGCTCACGCTCCCATTCTGCCATTGGAATAGGATTGCTCCATACAGAGCAGAAAAACTTGATCTGGATCTGCCATTGGAATTCAACATAAGTTTCAACGATTTAGGGATGTCGCGGACGGATGCTAAGTACAAGCCGTAATTTTTGATTCGGAGGAGAAACGGCAATAGCTATACCGCCGTTATCGCTGTCGCTGTGGAGAAGTTGTAGACGTGTCTTTGTTTGGTGGACATAGAACTTGTCGGTCTGGTTACTACGCGTTGAGCTTGGAAGAAATGGCGCCAATAAGGACGACATGTGACACAACCGACAGGGCAGGTGTCTGTCAGGTCTTTTGGGTAGCCTTCTTTTGTGCCATTTCTTCTAGAATGAATCCTTGGCTGTTCATTTTTTTCTTCTAGTTTCAATACTCGTGGATGTTTCAAGACTTGTGGTGATAGTGGCTTGGTCCACCGTAGATCGATACCAACTATGTATTTTGCCATCCTGATTAACTGATTGCGACTTGATAAAGTTTCCGCGACTGTTCGAAAGGGAACAGCGCTTCAGACGAGCCTCCCGGCAGCATGATGACAAAAAAAAAGAAAGAGAGAGAGAGAGAGAGAAAGTCCAGACACTAGCACTTCCGTGATCGCTTGTAACCAGACCAGTGAAGTGACGCGTACACCGATTCGAATTATTCTAAATGTCATGCTTCGAGATAAAAATAGCGAGGCTCCTTTCTAGACAAAAAAGAAATAAATAAAAGGTGTGCTTCCACACTTCTTTAACAGCGTCAAAGGAAAGAGCAAATTCCGTTGGACAACTGCTGAATTAAAGAAATCCGAGTGTATTAATACCCGTACGAGATGCGCCACGGTGGTTTTCAATTAAGGCTCGCTGCTTTAATCTATTACTTATGCACTGTGCGACGTAATACTTACAATGTCGTGACAAACAAGTTATGCAAAAGCGCTTACGCAAAGCGAGCTCCACCGCTGCTGTTTCCGCGCCTGGCACTGAAATTCAAAGTTTCTCGCTCAATCGATTCCGGGCAAGAAAGTTTTCCTGATTACCCAGTGCGCTGAGTACAAGTGAAGCAGTTAGGCGAAGAACGTACGCCGGGTGTAGAAGAGCCTAAATGAAGTCGAAGAAAGCTGCACAGGACACAACCGTCCAAGGACGCCACGTAGTTCTTGGTACGCGACTGAGTGTGCCGGTCGATCCGTGTAAGGCCTGAAGGTCTACGTAAAATAACGGTTTCACCACGTGGGTCGTACGTGGCGTTGTCGCAACTTGATGTAGGAACGTGTCGGGACGGCGTGATCTTGCTTTCGTTTCTGTTAATGCGTCTGAATTAAAATTCGGTCGTAAGAGTTTCCGACAACGGAATCACCGCGTAGCCGCGTTCGCGCTGTCAACTTCCATCTCGCGCAAACGCCTTGTCCAATACGTTTGAAAGACGTATCGGTTGGCTAGGCTGTTTAATTTTGCTAGTTTTACACCGTATGCGCACTCGGCCGCCACAGATCCAGGCAGTCAAATATAGTAAATTTCGAAAAAGGAGCAGATATGAACATTTTTATCAGAAAACTTAAATTGTGGGGGTTTACGCGCCGAGACCACTTACTGATTATGAGGCACGCCATAGTGGGAGACACCGGAAATTTGGATCACTTGGGTTTCTTTAACGGGCATCTAAATGTAAGTACATGAGTGCTTTCTCATTTCGCCCCCATCGAAATGCGGCCGCCGCGGCCGGGGTTCGATCCCGCGACCTCGTGCTTAGCGGCCCAACACCATAGCCACTAAGCAAACGCGGCGGGTAACATTTTTATAGGTAACCAGCCCTCTTTAACCTGAGAAATGATAAAAGTTCCCCAAATGACGCTAATTTTAGCCACACAGTGCTGATGTGAGCGCTAAAGTTTAAGTTCACTTGATGTTAAATCTGACCCGCCGTGGTTGCTCAGTGGCTATGGTGTTGGGCCGCTAAGCACGAGGTCGCGAGATCGAATCCCGGCCACGGCGGCCGCACTTCGATTGGGGCGAAATGCGAAAACACTAGTGTACTTAGATTTAGGTGCCCGTTAAAGAACCACAGGTGGTCGAAATTTCCGGGGTCATCCACTACGGCGTGCCCCATAATCAGGAAGTGGTTTTGGCACGTAAAACCCCACAATTATTGATGTTAAATCTACACGAACCGAGCAAATGTAACGGTGGCGCTAGGCGTAACGTTCCAGAATGTATAGGATGGCGTTGAAATTAGGCGTTATATTGCCTCTGCAGATTTTAATCACATCGATGGGACCTTTCGCACCTAACGAAAGATAACCCAAGCGTCCGAGTCCGCGCGGCACTCGCCGTAATTTTAGGAAAAGCGAGCCGCTCAACTATAGAAGTGTGAGCACGCGCACATGTAAGCGCAGTACCGCACTTACACCGTAAAATAATTTACAGCCTTAAAAGTGAAAAAAGGTGTAAATGTGCCTATAACTCCCACTCTTAGGGTGTGATTTATGTAACTGACATCCTAAGGATGCCAGTTCTAGACACATTAATCGCTTTTTTCAGTTTTAAGGGTGTAAATTATTTTACAGCGTACGACACCAGCCTTCAGATGGAAACACCCTGCTCGTTTTTGGCTAAGTAGGACAGCGCGCCCGTTCCACTGCGTCAACCAACCTTGCCAGGCGGGCCCATCGATAGAATAGAGGACAGAGTTTTTATGCTGCAAACCTAGCGGAGGGGGCGTTCTTTCACGGGATGTGCTGAACTTCATCACGGCTCAGAAGTGATGACTGCGTTCGGCAACACAGCAATGGAAGCTGCGAGACGAGGATTCAAGGCTGCGATTTCAAGCTTTCGCCGACGAATTTGCGGCACGTTTCATGTACGCGATTTATGTTTCGCAAAAGTACGAATAATTTCTGACGCCACAGAAAGAAAAAAAGAAAAGGTGCGTCGGAATCAGGGACACCATCTACACGCACATGTAACACTAACGAAAGTCAGTAATCATGTTTATTTTGTTGCGTTACAAGGATTTTCCTTTCAAAGGGGTTAAGCCAAGAAGAAAGTGAGCTAGAAGAAAATGAAGAGATTGAAGCCTTGTCTAGATTAAAGCAACACCCACCAGTGACTCAATGATAATTAAATTGTTGAAAGTAAAGTTACATGTTAAAGCCATGAAACTAAATGCTGTAATTTCCGTACTAGTTTGACTATACTGTATCCGGGATCGCATCGCCTTATTTAAGTTCAATGCAAAGATGATGTTGGGTAAACTAAAATTAAGGTATAAATGGACACGGCCACTCGCACTATTGCGATAAATGCCACAGTAAGAGCCATTAGAATGTTTCGTATATTAGGGCACGCTAATCTCAGAGCAAATAAACAATACAGTAGCGGCAAATGAGCGGCGTTTATGGAGGAAAGGCCGGGGGCCTCCCCTTCCATTGGAACAGACTCCTTTTTGATTGTTCTCCGTAAGTAGATCGATCAATCCACTAAAGATACAATCACTTCGCCTTCACAAAACCACTAATAAAATTTCCATACTTTCAAAACACTTTATGGCAGAACTGTTGCATTATACCTGGGCTATTTTGGCCTGCTTACTGACGTAAGGGCAGCGCTGGTACCGTGCTGTACGCTTGTCGAGGCGCGGCGATGAACATCGTCAAACGAAAATTATTGTTGTTTAGTGTAGTAGTTCTGCGGAAACTCGCAAGGTGGAGAGAAGTAATTAATAAAGGGAAAATCAGACATCCACCCGTTCGTAGCAATTGCTACAAAGGAAACCCATACGGGTTCCTCGAAAGAAAAGCCTCAGAGCTGAAGAAAAATTCGTCCTGGTCCGGGACTCGAACCCGGGACCACCGCCTTTCCGGGGCAGCCGCTCTACCATCTGAGCTAACCAGGCGGCTAGCAGATGGCAGGGCGAAGTCGAATTTGTCGACAACACACGAAGCAAAGGCAAGTGTTTGACGTAGTAGTTCTGCGGAAACCCGCAAGGTGGAGAGAAGTAATTAATAAAGGAAAAATCAGACATCCATCCGTTCGTAGCAATTGCTACGACAAATGTCGACAAATTCGACTTCGCCCTGCCATCTGCTAGCCGCCTGGTTAGCTCAGATGGTAGAGCGGCTGCCCCGGAAAGGCGGTGGTCCCGGCTTCGAATCCCGGACCAGGACGAATTTTTCTTCAACTCTGAGGCTTTCCTTTCGAGGAACCCGTATGGGTTTCCTTTGTAGCAATTGCTACGAACGGGTGGATGTCTGATTTGCCCTTCATTAATTGCTGTTTAGTGTTCACATTCGTGAAAAAAACACTAGCACCGGCGAGAAAAAAAGCAACGACCGACGCGAGTGCAATGCTACAGAGCGAGCAGACGCCGCACCCCGGCGGCAGCTGCGCCACTGCTTGCCGGCATCGCATCTCCCGGCAAGCTTTCGAGCGGACGGTTTTTCACACCGCCCAATTCCAGCCACCCCGTAACGGGGACGGGAATGCCCTCGTCACGGCCAAACGTGTGACTCACCCACTGGGACCACTTTCGGTCATGACGTCACTCACCTCGCGCCTCGCCCCCCTCCCCCCCTCCCCCCCCATTACGGTGTACGTAGTGATGCGCACGTCACTTGACGAGAAGCCACCGCACGGGCCCACCCAAACTGCGCCAATCATCTACGGCCCTCGAGGCTGGGGAACGAACCAAGCGCCTAGTAATAGGAGAGCCCGGCAGTCAAGCTCGAACGCAAGCGCTTGCATAAAAGCGTGCAGCACAGTTAGGGACAATAAGGGTGAAGCGGCGTCGATTCTCACGACAATGAGAGCAGCGCAATCAAGCAAAAGTGTCTCAGCGGGATTCAGTGATTTATGGTTGGTGAGAATTGGGAAACGTGGATAGAGTTAAGATTTAATAATAATAATAATAATAATAATAATAATAATGCTGTGATAAGTGAACCTGACGTCCAACGCCCTTCTTGTTAAGTAATCGGAATTTACGTAAAAGAAAAAAAATTTCGTTCTACTGCTGGGACTTTTTAAGTGGAACACAATTAGAAGCGTGCCACCGCCCGCGCGGGAACGCATACACGGCGTCTGGTCGTTTATAGACAAGACGACCGCTGCACGAATAATATGGGAGCCGGCAAACGAGCGAGCCCACGGGTATGCATTACAACCCGGCGACCTTGAACCTCGGACGTAAAACACGCGCTGGGCGATGGCGTGTGGTTGCGTAGATCCGAAGAAGGTCCCGCGAACCGCGCGCGATGTTCTCCTCTCGCCGAGTTCTCCGCGAGCAAGCGTGTACACGCATGGCCCACGTTTTAACGCCCGGCCGCGTGACAGCACCGATGACGGGTGGGCGCGGTCGGCTAACGATGAGAGTGGGCGCTGTCTCTCAAGCACTTCTGCACGCTCTTTTCTGTTTGTTTTTCGAATCTCTTGGTCGAGCGAGGCAGCGGTATACGAAAGCTGCACGTGTAGTGCAGCGAGAATTAGTTTAGCGGTTCCGCTTCCGTTAGCTCTCCAGAACTCGGCACTGCATATGATTTTAATGCGCTAGCATTCACGCAGATCAAGACTCGCCTCTGGGCTCCATGCGGCGCTGTGGCCTCGCTCCCTAAGAGGAGAGAGTGGACTGATACCGGAGGCAGTGCATTAACAAAATCTGGGTGGCCTAGAATGGATGATCTAGGATATACCGGTCGCCATTCTAATGCAGAAGACGCGTCCTAGCAAGGATTTCATCCAATGGTATTGCATGAAATCGGTGGCATTAGAAAGATCAAAACGCGGTGTTCAGCTCTATACGGAGCTATGTCCTGCCTGAATGAGGGTCGGTCCAGAATGGACCGACCCTCATTCCAATTCAGAATATGTGTCCTAAAAAGGGTTTCACGCGATGGTATCGAAAAGATCAAAACCCGGCCTTCGGTGTTGTTCGGAGGTGAGTATAGGGACCGATCCCAGAGGCGGAGAGAGAGGAAGGAGACAGAGCGGGCAGGGATGATAACCAGAAAAGCATCTGTTTGGCTACATTAGGCTAGTGGAAGGGAAATGAGGCCAGAAAGCTGAGAAAGAGAGAGGAAATAAAGAAGCGTCGACTGCCTAAACTGCGGGCCGACTGTACCACGTCGTGACAGCCGCTTGCACACTCAAACCTTGCACTCAAAAGCTTCAGTGGGTCAATTCTGATACCTGTGGCCGGTAAGGGCTCTCACAACGGCAGCATCACAGGTATCAAAGTTCGGGATTCGGCGATGCTCCGAGTTGTGCGTCCTCGGTGGAGCAACTGGCGGAGCAACTAGTGGAGCGAGAGCAACGGATAGGGGGAGACAGGAGCAACGGGGTGGTGCGGCCTAGACCAACACCCTCTAGAGAACGACAACTTGTCTAGGAGGTGTTGCCTAGACAGGCACGTGACAGAACGGGCAGCCGTGGCTGGTAGGGGGGTGTGCTGCGGGCACACTGGATTGCTTCGAGATCGCACGAGCGGCCGAGGCGCGCTCAAGATCTCGGAGGCCAGGGTCTGGGACTGGCATCGCGTGCGCTAACCACAAGGCGCACGCGCCGTCCGCTTAGGCGCTGGTTAAAGGCTGTTACTGTGAAGGTTCGACAATTACGAGCCCTGCGGTAATTGCCAAGGTTTCTTTAATAGCGTACGCTACTCTTCTGTAACCAACTTACCCGGAGTAAAATTTTGGTGCAGTTGGCCTTTGATACGTGTGACGATTGAATTCCTTTAACATCCCCATTTCATTAAAGCAACGACTTGCTGGTAGCGCGGTTTGTAGGCAGCGTTTACAAATATCATAATCAATAAGCGAGTCTATCACTCGGTAGTATTACACCGCCCTTTCACGACCCGCCGCGGTGATACAGTGGCTGTGACATTCTGCTGCTAAGGAGGAGGTCGCAAGCTGGATTCCCACTGTGGGAACTGCATCTGGTTCGGGGGGGGGGGGATGCAAACGCGCTTTTGTATGCTTAGATTTAGATGCACATTGAAAAACCGGGGGTCGCCAAAATGATTCCGGAGCCCCTGCGGTCTTATTTCGGGACGACGTTTAAACCCCCCGAATCAATCAATAGATCAACGTTTACACGGGCTCAGACGGTGCTAATTTCCTCGTTCGCGAGCAAGGAAACAAGCCTGGCTCCGTGCGCGTCTTCTCTTTTGTTCCCACGTTCCCGGCGCTGCTGGAGAGATACACACACAACTGCACGCTATAGACGTCGCCGAGCCCCACAGGAGCACCGCACACCTCTCTGCGTCGCGCGGCAGTGATTAGACACCAGCCTCGGGATTAAAGCCGACGCCTATCGTATGCCCGTCTATCGAGCGCCTATATCAAGCGATCGACGGTCTCGCCCGTAAGCGCTTCTCGCTGTATCCTCTACACCTACAGGCGAAGCGACAAGAATAAACAAAGGGTGAGCCAGGTTCTTTTTCCGCGCGAAGAAGTATACCGCATTTTCTTTCGAATACGGTGCTGGTGTCTTTCTTTTTCTTTCCTAATTTTTTTCTTATTTATGTGCCTATTAAACGAAAGCTGACGTGAAAGAGTAAATGTATGTTATATTAAACGGTGAAAAACTCAATTTATTGTCCGTTTAGCGGCATAGGGTTGATTACACTAGCCCACTGAACGAAGACCCATAGTTCCGGGGCCTTCGCAAATTGCGCCCTCAAATTGCTGTACCGGTGCGTCATTGAAGCGTCGTGGATTGCAAAGCAATCGCATGAGTTTTCCCCAGAAAAGCGTTTCCACGAGAAAGTGTTCTTAAAAATTCTTGAGGTCGAGTCCCTGGTTAACTTATAATGACATAAAGCCTTTCTTTATTAATGAAAGATAAAATAGAATGGAAGAGAGGGCACAAATTTGATAATTTTAATCCGATCGCGTTAGAGATAAAGTCCGCGCCTTCGAAAAAACAAGGTAGTGATTGTTGAATGTCAGTCAGACACGGTGTGGACATTTGTTAAGGCGAATTATGTTTCAGTTCTGTTTAATAATGGCTACAGAAAAAGGGAGGAATTACCGCCCCTTCCAGTGCGGGCAGATGGTCGAACAGCGAAGCTGATCGTATAGAGGCTGTGTTGGTTACACCGAGTGATCTCTGATCCAAACATGCTCTCTTTCTGTCTCTTCGTTCCATCGCTCCTTGGGATGGAATGTGCGGAAGCACTAATCCAAAGTTCCGTATATTGCGCGCAATGCCCACCACTGGAGATGTGGGCGCTGGAATCGTATTGACGATTGACGGCTTTGTGTTTCTTTATGAGGTTACACGCACGTTCGGCTGCGACGGAGAGAACCACGTCAGTGACGGTATTCCCGCTGCCATCCGCCGTTGTCGGTTGCGTTCGATGTCTCGAGTTCGCTCGTGGCGTGGTTGTCAGCACCCGACCGGCACTGCCCCTTGAAACTCTTCAAAGTTAAATGGCATCAAAATTAGATCTGTCCGTCACGCAAGACACTGAGTGGCTCATGCGCCCTCAAGCAATGGCTCACACCCCTGTAAACGCGGCATCCACGTCACGACGACAAGAGAAGTGAAATTCTACGCTGGAATGACGACCGGCAACGGAGCCAGCTGTGGAAGGAGACGACGCTGGAGCGTTTGCTGATGATGATGATAGCTTTAGCGAAGTCCGGCAACGACGCCATGGGGTCCGCATAAACGGCTTCGCTGTAAAGCATCACGGACATTGAGAAGCGGACCAATAGAACCGACTGCTTACCAAGTGCGACCCGATTTCAGTTCAGTCTGCATAGACACTGCTGCGGCTCAATTCGCTGCGGCTTATAGTCACGTCATGCTGGTCCGTACAATTTGGTACTTCGTGTGAATCCAGCTTTAAGGGACGCATTCGTTGCTTTCTTCACAGTGAGGCGACATTATAATGCGTTAGCATTAGGAGTGTCGAAGTGGAAAAAAGTGTGAGTGATGTGTGGGAAGCAGGCCACGTGGTAGAGGGGATAGAAGCGCTTAGAAGAGCGTTATATATATATATATATATATATATATATATATATATATATGGGAGAAAGAAATGTGAAAAGAAAACGCATTTCTTTCTCCTTTACCGTTGATTTACCACTGATGTTTGCTATGGCGGCGGATCAAAACTTCGCTTACAATGAATCATTTCAACCGTCCATGCGATCTGTGTGTTTTTGTTTTGTTTTGTTCCTCTCTGTTAATACCTGCAACCAATAATTAACCGGTGCGTGTATTTTTGAGCCGGTAATTTGTCTTTTTCACGAAAGAAAAAAACACGCGACGTGGCCAACTGTACACTAAACCGAAATTTAATTGGTCTGTAACTACGAAGGCTCGCTAGAAAGCGGACACAGGATCATCCTAACACCTTGAGTTTCATTCAACAGAGCCTGCAGCCCCTTCAAATAACTTGCATTTGACACATTTATTGACAGTCCATTATAATTCGTTGTTGAAGGGCGACAGAGAGAGAGAGAGAGAGACATTCTTTAACGTGCGTCGGAGTGGTTTGTGTGACTCACACAGGTGCTACATGAAAAGTCACACTCACAAACATAGTACGCAAGCCCAAGACATGAACAAGTATACCAAGCACAAGCGCACATGGTAACAGTCAACTAGTACAGCGCATACCCGTTACAAAAGTCATTATTGGAACTCTGTTGCATTTCCATTGACTTCACGCTGCTTCTAATGTAATTTCTATTGAAATACTATTGAGTGTCATACATGATATTCTGCAAGGGAATGGTTCAGGCCACTGTTCTCGGAGGATGACTATAGCACCTTCGTTGCGCGCAAGCCATACTAGCGCTGCTCCAAGGAGTTGGTACTAGTACATACATGGTGCAACTCTAAAATGCTGTTATGTAAATTTAAGCACATTTTACATAGCAGCGCTGGACGTCGCTAATGCGTACAGACGCATAAAACACGAGCTCAGTCGTGAGTTCAGTCATCACACACACTGCACGCATTGCACAGGGTGAACGTGTCAGTTACAGTTTGTGCAAAAAGTTGTTGGTATAAGCAACGTTTGTGTGAATGCGGCGTAAAGAGGCGCAGTCACCTCTTGTAAGGCCGCTCGGCATGGGGTGTAGCATTTGGGGTCGATATTATAAATGGGACCGCTTTGATGCTCCGCATTCACACCGCGTTGAACGTTGAGGGTGCCAGGTAACGGCACTCGCAAGGGGTTTATCTATCCCCTTTTTAGATAGCAGTATCAAATTAACATTAAATTTTGCCGTTCTAGGAGCCAGAACCACCGTCTGATTATGAGGCACACCGTTGGGGGACGGCGCTCAGGACGAATTTTCGACCACCTGGGTTCTTTAACATGCAGCCAATGCACCGGCCGGGAGACAAATCTTAAAAACAGGCGCGGCATAACGCCACCATTCAGCCGGCGTTACGTTCGAGGACATACGGTAATCGCGCGCGGCGCAGCTCTCCAGCGCAATCGCCGATCAGGGCGCGCGGACAAGCGGGCGTATTATTGTAATGCGCGCCGCGAGCTTCGTGGGAGAAGCGCCAATACGCCGCACGGATTAGGCCGACGCGCAGGATCCACTGCGCTTGGATATGCACGTATATGTGAAAGACCCGAAGGCTGTGCGGCACGAGATGACGGATCGGTCTGCGATGCGCGCGACGCTTGTAAATACGGGGAGTGAACGATTAGCGTCGGCGGCGGTCGCCTTTTGTGCCGACGAGATTGGTCGCGACAGTGTGTCTATGCTACACTGTCATTCGTACTTGTTTTTCTTTTCGCGCACCGTTTTGCGTCTACACGTTTGCGGCGCGCAGGTGGTTGCAGGCGATGCGTTTAATGCCAACGGTTTATGTCTTCCATTACAGTGTGGTACGATAATCCTAAGAAGCCTACAGACAATCGAACCAGGAAAGCATGAACTGTGTTAATATGTATTATAAGATAAGATGGTTTCATTTACGATATCTGTATATTATTAGTACAGAAAACGTGGAAGTGGAAGAACTAAGGCTGTGTTGCGATACTCGCAGTATACGGCTAAGTAGACGGCTAAGCGGACAGCGGCTATCTTAAGTCTCGTTCCAATTCCCATGAAGACGCCAAAGTATCGAAGTCGAAAACTATGCAGGCTACTTTCCTGTCCAACCAAGATGGCGGCTGAGCAGGACGCTTGGAAAGCCGACAGGAAGGTTGCCTGCGGACAATAAAACGTAGACACGCTATCCTATACACGCCTAATGTAAGCTACTTCGTGTTTTTAATAGGTTTGCAGGCGCAAAGACTTAAAGTACAGAAATAATGTGTGCTTTTCTCAAATTTTTATTGTGGACGCGAGGGGGCGTCACGTCGCAGAAGCGTCTTCCATACGTCTTCCAGACGGCTCGAAATGCGTTCCATTACGTGACCACGAAGCTGTCTCGGCTGTCTCCTTAGCTGGCCAGAATTGGAACACACCCTAAGTATCAGTTTCGTTCGAAGGGCCAAGTATTGACAGCGATAGCAAAGTATTAGACTATTACACTTTCGATTGCAAGTGTGTCATTTGCTCAAGTTGTGCGGTGGGAGCCAATAGTGACACAATAACTTGATCCCGATTGGGCCCGATATCGTTCGAAAGTGCCCGTGTGACAATGGTATAGGACTATTACGCAGTATAAAATGCAGTAAACATTCGTTTGGTAACTTAGCCGTCTCGTGTCACGCAGCCCAAAGACGCACATGAAGGGAGTTCACTGGGTGACGGCGTGCAATCACTCGGTTGTAACGCTGGCGTGATTAGGAGCACTGGGAGCGGTCAACGCTTGTCCCATGGGGATTTTCCCGAAGCAAACGTTCCCTGGTTTGATTCAATGTCATGAATAACGCTCTGTACTTCGAACGTTTCGTACTGTAAGCCTTCCGTACGGAACATATCCTGCTGCGAACGTTACAGGCTGTAAGCACTTCCTATTGTGAACGTTCCGTGAGGTAAACCTTCCGTACTGCGAACGTTGAGTGCTGTAAGCCTTCCGTACTGAACATACCAGGCTGCGAACGTTCCATGCTGTAAGCATGCACTCCCTATTGTGAACGTACTGAGCTGTGGACGTTCCATGCGGCAAACCTTCCGTACTGCGAACGTTAAGTGCTGTAAGCCTTCGGTACTGAACATACCATGTTGCGAACGTTCCATGCTGTAAGCACTCCCTATTGGGAACGTACTGTGCTGTGGACGTTCCGTGCGGTAAACCTTCTGTACTGCGAACATAACGTGCTCTGAACGTTGCATACTGTAAGCCTTCCGTATTGTGGACGTACCGTGCTGTGAACGTTCCATGGTGCAAACCTTCCGTACTTTGAACGTACCGGGCTGTGAACGCTGCATGCTGTAAGCCTACCGTATTGTGAACGTACCGTGTTGCGAGCATACCATGCTGTAAACCTTCCGTACTGTGAAAATATTGTGCTGTGATCGTTCCGCTCTGTAAACCTTCCGTACTGTGAACGTAACGTTCCAAGAACGTTACATGCTGTAAGCCTTCGTTATAGGGGGCGTTTTGTGCAGTGAACGTACCGCGCGGTAAACGTCTCTTGCTGTGAACGTACTGTGCTATGAATGCGCCGTGCTTTGAACGTTCCGCGCTGTAAACCTTCCATGCTGACTCTGCTGAGTGTACTGCGCTTTGAAGGTTGCATCTGTAAGCCTTCCGTATTGGGAACGTTCCGCTCTGTGAAGGTTCCATGCGGCAAACGTTCTTTGCCGTGAAGGTACTGTGCTTTGAATGTTCCATGCTGTGAACATTCCATGCTAGTGAACGTTCCGCACCTAAACGTTCCGTGCAGTGAACGTCCTGTACTATAAACGTTCCGTGCTGCAAACAACAGGATGGCTATCCATCCCCCTGTTTTGTTTATTTGTACTGTTAGCATGTTCACGCAGCCTATCACTTAAGCATCGCCCCTACTGTCCCGCGTAAAGCCCAAAGAAAAGCATAAGGGGTTCAAGGGCTTGATTTTCTGCTAATCACTACCACATGAAGAAAACAGGCAAAGAAGCAAGAAAAAGTAAAGTTATAGGGAAACTTATTTGTTACGTTTAAGCAAAATACAGAAATAATAAGGGAAATGAAAGTGAACAAAAAACGAACTGCGCGTCAAGGGTATGCCGTAAATAATGTGACGTAAGCATTTGACAAGCTTAATACGACGCTTGTGACATCTTGTGACCTGCGCACTATTTTATTAGCATTCACGGACTATAAAGACCCAAATTGGCATTACATTGGAGGGGGGAGCGTGAAACAGGTTTAAAACAAAGCATGTTATATGTAACATAAGAACGGTTCTGCATCTGTAGTAATGGCACAGCAACAAGCCCAATAGGCAACTTTAGTCAAATACCTTCTTCGTTCGCTTTTCGTGGCGCTTAGCAAGTACTCCAGCTTCTACGCGAAATCACGCAAAGATAGCAGGTGTCAAAAAGGAGTCCTGCTCGCGCTTGATACGCCCCTCACCTGAGACAATGAGCCACTCCAAGATAAACCGCATTGTTCGAGAGATAAGCTAGCGGCGTGACCTTCGTAATGAGCGACTCTGGCACGGTCGCTGGAACGAATCACTCGGGCCCTTGCACGGTTTCCGTTAAACTTTTATACGTTGGATGTCTTTGCTGCTTTTATTGCTGCTACGTTGTCCTCTCAGGAAGAGTTCAGAGCAAGACAACCGCTGAAAAAAATTACAGGCCTCTTTGCTGAAGTCGCTCAGGAGCACGAGTGCTGCGATCCTGTCAGAAATGTAGCAATATATGTTGTTTCTACTACCGGCGCTAACATACGGGGCAGAAACTTGGAGGTCACCAAAGAAGCTCGAGAAGAAGTGAAGGACCGCACAAAGAGCGATGGAACGAAAAATGTTAGGTGTAACGTTGAGAGACAGGAAGAGAGCGGTGTGGATCAGAGAGAGAATGGGGATAGCCAATATTCTTTTTGACATTAACGGGGGAGAAATGGAGCAGGGCAGGACATGCGGAGGGTGGATAACCGGTGGACCGTTCGAGTTACAGAATTGGTGGCAAGGGAAGGGAAGCGCAGTCGAGGATGGCAGCAAATTAGTTCGGGTTATGAAATTAGGAAATTCGCAGGCGCAAGTTGGAATCAACCAGTGTAAGACACGATTAATTGGAGATAGCAGGGAGAGGCCTTCGTCCTCCTGTGGGCATAAAAAAAGCTGCTGCTGATGATGATATGTTATTTGTACATAAACCATAGTTTTGTTCTATTTAGTGCCCGCATTCCACCTGGAACACAAAAATCTATCCCTAATGTAGAAATAACTGTGCTGGAGATGTCTATAGAAATAACAGCGATCACTGCTCCTCATATCGATACGTGCAGCTGAGTATTTCTAAACATGCGGAACAAGTGGAAGAAGACTAACGGTGTAGATTTCGGTAGAAAGAATGAACACTGCTACGATCAGGGCTGGCAACATCGAAGCTGTATGATGGAGAGTGTAGATTGACTTGGTTGTTTGATCCATCAACTGATTGCTTCACTGATTTAGCAATCATCGATTGACCTACTACGTCATAGGCTCAACGACAAATTAGAGAACGATTGACCGATTTTTCGCGTAAACACTCACATGGATCTATACACTTACTGACTGACTGAGTGAGTGACGGAACGACTCGCCAATGAGCACGATGTCGTAGGTTCAACTGCGGAGAGCGGCAGCCGTATTGCTGCGTCATGTGATTTTCATGCGAATGTCACGTGATTTCATTTGCATCCCACAGTGGCCGGCGTCGGCCGCGCTGGGGGCGGGGGGTAAATGAAAACGTTGTATCACCCTCTGACCGGCGCAAGACGCGTATTCGGCTGTTTACAAGATGGACCTAAATGTTGTGTACTGACCGTAAAAAAACGGCCGCATTTCATTGTCTCTGATCGCGTCGCTTATAGAAGCTGTAAAATCGGAATATGTAGCATTCTAATGAACAGACTCGCGCAAACTGAGCGTCTTTTCAGATTTGTACGCTATCCACAAAAGCCTTATTATTTAAGCTCTTCATATATCTGTACCAACTGAGCAGCTACTTGTGGAGAAAGCACTGAGAATATACGGCGTGACGAATTTGAGCGAAAGCTCCCAGATGAAGCGAATACCATGACGAAGAAAAGGTGTTACGTAATCTCTGGCAGCCATAACAATCTCGACGGTTGTTATTCTCAGAAGGAGGACAAGAATTACAAAACCAAGCTTTCTGAGAAGGATGGTCAAGGTGCAATAGGAGCGAGCAACAAAGAAAGAAAAAGATAAACGCAAAACAAAACGACGGAAATTAAAGCGCTCACGCAGGAGAGAAGGAGCACAACGTACAAGAGGTCGTTGGCTCGTGTCAGGTCCCATTGTTAAGTTTTTGTGCCCCACTGCGTCACACCCATGCCTACTCCTAGCGAAGCACGGCCCCGCACCCCCTCTCCTATTTCAGAGCGCCCCCTCCCCCCAATCAACTCCTGAACCTCAAGACGCTTCCCCCTCTTTATTTGTCATACCTGTATTTCCCTCGTAACAAAAGCTAACACAACACACGACTCCAGCAGCGGTAGCACGTGTCGGTCACACGACGCAGTTTCAGTTGCACGCGTCTCCTGACGGAGGCAGCTGGAACGGTCTCTGTTCACAGTGGCGTTGCTTCCACTAGTTGTATCCCTCATGCATCGGCCCCCCTTCATAGAGCAGACCCCTCTCCCTCCGCCCCAACCCCCCTGCCCCCCTCGCCGTTGACCCCCAGGCCCCACTGCACCTGCGAAGAGCCACCCCTCACCATTCTTTGCTCCCCCCTCCACCTTCTCAGCACACTTTCGCAACCTGCTTAACATCGTTTCGGGTCCAAGAAAGCAAAAGAAGAAAGCAAAATGGCGCAGAACGAAACCGAAAGCTACGGGGGCCACCGGAGGCAGGTGGTACTACAGCCTCCACGAGCGTCGGTCGTCGTCTGCTAGCTGCCGCAGTAGTGGCAGCAGACGACGCGTGCGTCCGCTTCAGCAGACGAGGCCGCCAGGCCCGACGCGGGGGTTTCTATCGTCTGCCTGCATGCCGCCGCTGTACTGTCGTCCGCTGGAAGCCATCCCCTGCTATGCCGCCGAACTATTCCTCTGTTTTTATATGGCCCCCGCGTTGGCGCACTGAATACCGCCTATATACCAGCGCCTCGAAACAAAATAAACACAACTGTGCGAGAGCCCAACGGGGACAGGTGTTTTTTTCGTTCCTTAGAGTCAAAGCTCCCCCTCCTCCTCAGCTTGCCTTCGGCTGTTCGAGGGAGGCCATTTTTAAACGCGCGCCGCATCCGCTTCAAGGTGTGCCTCGCCTGCCCCAGTAAGATTGCAGGCCCGGCTGCCCGACTCGCAATTTCGAAAATTTGTCTTGCGCCGCGCGAACTCAGGTGTCCCCTATTTTTGTCAGTTTACATTCTTTTATCTTAAGTTACCTTCCATCTTCCACGCCTGCGCAACGGTCTTGCGGAAGATAACAGCGATACCTCCCGTATATTTGTTTACGGCCTGCATTTATCGACCGGTGTTTTGTTTCGTTCTCGGTGTCTTGCCATGCACCGACCTGTCGAAACACGTCTGGACCTGCACTGGAAAGCGGGTGAAAGAGACATTGCCGAGATTTGAGGGCACGATACGAGTTGCGTTGCGCCCGTTCTCATTTGTTTGGATGCTTGAAAAAATGTTAAGTCGCGGACGCTGGCGCCTATTCACGTGGCGTGGCAGGGGGTGTGCTCTATGACAGCTGCTGCAGCTGCAGACTCGACGCATGCGTGAATTCTATTCTTTATTTTTATTTATTTACTGACACGCTAAAACGGAGATGTTGGCGCCGACTATTTTTCTATCACGAACAAGTAACGTTGCGAATTTATTCGATTTTTTTTTGCGTGGGAGAACAAGGTTGCAGTAGTTAATGTGCGCAGAACGGCTCACTAACTTTTTACAAAAGAATAAAAAGAAAACGAAAAACAGATCCCATACCAAACTCTCAAAGCAAGAGTTCGAACTTCAACATTACTATGATAAGTCACCACAATTCTACGTAACTTACAAGGCCACATTACAAAACAAGACTCATTAGACAACGCAGGTATTTGTACAAGAGGATTGACGTGTATAAATTAGGAATGCTACGAAATTTTCACTTATGGTCACTACAAGTTAATTCTCCAACGAGCTCCTTTCTCTTTTCTTATTTTTCTCAATATCAAGTATTCTTATACAATCTGAAGAGACCCACTCCGTCGCGAATACAGTATACGCTAAGAAATAAACGAAATGATAATGCATTCTTTGCGACAGACATCTCAGATGAATTGTGCGACACTTCTTTTCTCACTTAAGTGTTCTTATGATACATTGTGATGAGACACTATTCGTCGCAAATAGGCTACTAAACAGTCGCATTTCGTTGCATGGAACTACGAAAGACACTGAAAGATATCGCATTTCTATAAATAGTCATGAGGGGATGAATTCTGCAACAAGCTTTCTGACCAAATTTTCGTTTGACTGCCATGAACAGTGTGACGTTCCACTTTAGTCTGAGATATGTCTTCTTGTTCACATTCTTTTTCGTTTTGCTCCCTTTCTTCCTATCTTCTGATGTTTGCATACAGTTTTGGAAAATCCTTTTTTTGGAATAAAGGATTGCGAAGAAGATAATGATGAGGATGATGATTGATATTCAATTTTTTATGTTTCTGTTGCCTCCTTCCTAAGAGTACGCAGGCGTTGTGCCCCTTAGCGTGGCTGCTGCCAGCCTGCTCCTTGCCTTCTTTCCCTTTCTTTCAAGTGTATATACGTTTTTTAAACCAAATAATTATGATTGCACTGACTAGCACTACCTTGCTGGTCGAAACTAAACCACACTGCTCGGCTGGGTACATGAAGAGAGCCAGAGACCCAGCCCACACTCTTAATCTCGTTCCACTTAGATTACAGCGATAAAAGAAAAATGTTTGCAAACATTTTGCACTTACTTAAGGGGAACGGTAGTTCCACATAACATCAGCAAATATAGGGACGACAATCCCCCCCCCCCCCTTATTTGAACTTCTTACTCTTTAAATTCCAATACCAACAATGCATGAAACTATGTTTCAGTAAAATAGCCAGAACAATGTTTTAGTTACATGCACGTATCCACCGGAACTTTCTTCCACAGACCTGTGACTTATACCATGTGTAAGTACGTGGGAGGATATGGCCTAATCAAAGATGGTTGCAGCTACAGGTATGTTTCAAATGATGTTAGGTTCCAGGTACCGGTGGGTGGAAGAATGTTCCAGATAATAGCTACAAGTAAGTGGTGCGCCGTTCTGCATAACAGGGGATATTTCACTGGAACCTCGTTCCACATGTATAGAACGCAGTTTCGTATGTTTTGCGATTTTATGTAGAACACTCTTCCATTTAGGTCAGTGGAAAATATTTGAAATAATTTGCCGCTTTCAGCTGGAACCTAAGTGGAACGAAATAAAAAAGTGAAAAATGCTTTGCAATAAAAATAACACACTAGCTCCAAGTATTGGGTTCATTATGTACTCCCGCGCGCCCACGTTCACTTTTGTAGGGGTAGTTTCAAGCGTTACGTCATCATTCGCCGTTCCTCGGTTGGCATGAGGGTCAGCCGCAGGCTGGGCCGTTTGTTTACGCCATGTTGCAGTCTCCGGTTGAACTTTAGTACCGCACGCACGCGGGCTGTGCTTGCCGCCATATGCACGCACACAGAGAGAGCGAGTCGTTGTACAGTACGGTGCACGAGCGGTGCATTATGGACCGGAAACGCCGCAGACGGTGCTCGATCCATTCCCTCGCCGAAACAGACGCATGCAACAAAACGGAAAGAAGTGAGAAGATGGAAGAGTGCCAAGAAGTCAAATACGAAAAAAATGTAACAAGACGAAACGACACGATTTTATCTGCTGTCAGGTGCCACAGTGTTAGTGTTTATTATTTTTATTTTAGCCTATCGCCGCTTGACACAAGGCTATAGAAAGTTTGCATGACGTCATCATGACCAACATCTTGAGGTACCAGCACTAATAAGTAGGAAAACTCACTCAGATTCAGGCGAGCCCATGGGTTGAGTCGCAGTCAGACCACCTGAGTAGCATTCTTATGAATCTGAGTCCGAGTGAACCCAACTGAGTAGAATTTTGGGAGGCTCATTGCGGGTGAGCCCGGTTGAGCAGAATTCTTGCGTGTGTTACTCGAAATGAGCCTGGCACAGCAGAATTCTTGCCGGTGTTAGTCTAAGTGAGCCCGGTTCAACAAAACTCTTGTGAGTTTTAGTCTTACTGAGCCTTGCTGAGCAAAATACTTGTGAGCTTTAGTCCAAGTGAGCCTGGCTGAGCAGACTTCATGTAAGTCTGCGCCCCAGTGAGCCAGGCTGAGTAGAATTCTTGTGAGATTTAGTCTAAGCGAGCCTTGCTGAGCAGACTTATTGGGAGCTTTAGTAGAAGTGAGCTCGGCTGTGCAGAATTCTTGTGAGTTTGAGTCCGAGTGAGCCTGGCTGACGATTATTCTTGTGAGCTTTAGTCCAAGTGAGCCTCCCATTGGAGAATTCTTCGGATTCTAGTGAGCCCGGCTGAACAGGATTGTTGCGAGCTTGAGTCAGAGTGAGCCTGCCTGAGTGGAATTCGTGTGATCTTTAGCACTATTGAGTCTTTTAGCACTATTGAGAATTCTTGTGAGTTTCAGTCCAAGGGAGCCCAGCTGTGCAAAATTCTTATGAGTGAGTCCACGTGGGCTCGGCTGTGCAGAATTCTTATGAGTTTGAGTCCAAGTGAGCCTTGCTGCGCAAAATTATTGTGTGTTTGAGTCCAAGAGAGCCCGGCTCTGCAGAATTCTTGTGAGTTTGACTCCAAGTGAGCCTGGCTGAGCAGAATTCTTGTGAGTTTGACTCCAAGTGAGCCCGGCATTGCAGAATTCTTGTGTGTTTGAGTCCAAGAGAGCCCGGCTGTGCAGAATTCTTGTCAGTTTGAGTCCAAGGGAGCCCGGCTGAGCAGAATTCTTGTGAATTTGACTCCAAGTGAGCCCGGCTTTGCAGAATTCTTGTGAGCTTGAGTCCAAGTGAGCCTGGCTGAGCAGAATTCTTGTGAGTTTGACTCCAAGTGAGCCCGGCTGTGCAGAATTCTTGTGAGTTTGAGTCCAATTGAGCCCGGCTGAGCAGAATTCTTGTGAATTTGAGTCCAAGTGAGCCTGGCTGAGCAGAATTCTTGTGAGTTTGAGTCCAAGGGAGCCCGGCTGAGCAGAATTCTTGTGAATTTGACTCCAAGTGAGCCCGGCTTTGCAGAATTCTTGTGAGCTTGAGTCCAAGTGAGCCTGGCTGAGCAGAATTCTTGTGAGTTTGACTCCAAGTGAGCCCGGCTGTGCAGAATTCTTGTGAGTTTGAGTCCAATTGAGCCCGGCTGAGCAGAATTCTTGTGAATTTGAGTCCAAGTGAGCCTGGCTGAGCAGAATTCTTGTGAGTTTGAGTCCAAGGGAGCCCGGCTTTGCAGAATTCTTGTGGGTTTGAGTCCAAGTGAGCCCGGCTGTGCATAATTCTTGTGAGTTTCGAACCAAGTGAGCCTTGTTGAGCAGAATTCTTGTGATTTTGACTCCACGTGAGCTCGACTGTGTAGAATTCCTGTGAGTTTGAGTCCAAGTGAGTCCGGCTGAGCAGAATTCTTGTGAGTTTGACTCCAAGTGAGCCCGGCTTTGCAGAATTTTTGTGAGTTTGAGTCCAAGTGAGCCTGGCTGAGCAGAATTCTTGCGAGTTTGACTCCAAGTGAGCCCGGCTTTGCAGAATTCTTGTGTGTTTGAGTCCAAGACAGCCCGGCTGTGTAGAATTCTTGTGAGTTTGAGTCCCAGGGAGCCAGGCTGTGCAGAATTCTTGTGAGTTTGAGTCCAAGTGAGCCCGGCTGAGCAGAATTCTTGTGAGTTTGACTTCAAGTGAGCCTGGCTTTGCAGAATTCTTGTGAATTTGAGTCCAAGAGAGCCCGACTGTGCAGAATTCTTGTGAGTTTGAGACCAAGTGAGCCTAGCTGTGCAGAATTCTTGTGAGTTCGAGTCCAGGTGAGGCTGGCTGAGCAGAATTCTGGTGCTTTTGAGCCTATAGGTGAGGTAGGCCGTGCAGAATACTTGTGAGTTTGAGTCCAAGTGAGCCCGGGTGTGCAGAATTCTTGTGAGTTTGAGTCCGAATGAGCATGGCTGTGCAGAATTCTTGTGAGTTTTAGTACACGTGAGCCTGGCGGTGCAGAGTTCTTGTGAGTTTGAGTCCAAGTGAGCCTGACTGAGCAAAATTCATGTGCGCTTTAGTCCAAGTGAGCCTGGCTTTGCAGAATTCTTATGAGTTTGAGGCCATGTGAGCTCGGCTGAGCAGAATATTTGTGAGCTTTAGTCGAAGTGAGCCTTGCATTGTAGAATTCTTGGGAGTCTAAGTGAGCCCGACTGATTAGAATTGTTGCAAGCTTGAGTCAGAGTGAGCCTTGCTGAGTAGAATTCTTGGGAGTTTTAGCATAATTCAATCCGGCTGTGCAGAATTCTTGGGAGTTTGAGTCCAAGTGAGTCCGGCTGAGCAGAGTTCTTGTGAGTTTGAGTCTGAGAGAGCCTTGCAGAGCGAAATTCTTTGGTGTCTTAGTCCAACTGAGCCCGGCTGAGCAGAATTCTTGTGAGTTTGAGTCGAAGTGAACCCGATTAAGCTGAATTCTTGTAAGTTTGTGTCTGAGTGAGCGTCGCTTAGCAGAATTCCTTCGAATCTGAGTGCGAATGAGACTGGTTGAGCAGACTTCTTTTGAGCTTTAGTCCAAGTGAGCCTAGCTGAGCAAAATTCTTGTGAGTTGGAGTCCAAGTGAACCCGACTGAGTATAATTATTGAGTTTGAGTCCGAGTGGTCTTGGCTGAATGGAATTCTTGTGAGGTTTTGTCCAAGTAAGCCGGGAGGAGCAGACTTGTGAGCTCTATTTAGTCCAAGTGAGCAATTCTTGCTAGTGTGAGTCCGAGTAAGGCCGGTCGAGTATAATTCTTGTGAATCTGAGTCTGAGTGAACCCGACTGAGCAGAATTCTCGGGAGTCTGAGTCCGACTTAGGAGTCTGAGTCCGAGTGAGCGCGGCTGAGTAGAATTATTCTGAGTCTGCATCAGAGTGAGCCCTTCTGAGTAATATTCGGCACAAATCAGGTATTCCTGGTTTGACCAAGATGGGTTTGCTTTTCTAACTACAATGCCAAATTAAGTAATTCTACTTTGCGAATGTAGCATATCAGTGAAACCTGTAGCGTCACACAGACGTAACAGATTCATATGAACCTAGGCACAGGTTTCACGATATTAACACCTATTCCATCCTCGCTCCTAGCAAAGGGCTTGAAGAGCTCGCTGGTGGATCTTTCCGCTCCGCCTCAAATGCAGTGTTATTTTTTGTGAAGACGCAGCCGTATTTCGTGACGTCATGGGTGGTTGTTGGAGAAACCTCGACGTGGCATCACCGTAAATTATAAATTTTCCATAGATGCTATACTCAGTTCTAGTGATCGTTTGCTCCGCTGTTTGAAACGATATGTGCGATATGTTCAATTTGTACAATATAACATCCACGTTGCGTGACGTCTATCTCACAGCTGTACCTTGTGTTTATATATTATTTTACCTTCCAGAAGGCGATCGAAACCGTGAATGACAATCACCATAAATTGTAAAAGAAGGCCAACGCTGCGACTGACTTCTAGTGCTACTGTATCATGGGGTCCCTGCATTTATTTCGAAAGTCACCAGTGCCCTATAAAATCAACTTTGGAAAGATAACAGGTGTGGAACAGTCTGATAGCTTTAGCGCCTTAAGTCGAACTCAGCGCACGGCAAATGCCAATGCCGGCTGTCCCATCGCTGCACTACAAAGGCAAGTCGCGCTCTTAAATCTTTGACATTCGTGCTCAAGCTTAAGCAAAGTGCATGCTGCGATAATAAAGAACAGAGATATTTAAGTTATGGTAGAATTTTTATGAAGATGGCGAAGAATCGACTAAGGTGGTAATACTTGAGCTACGAAAATGACAGGAGTCTTAAATAATTAAGCACAAAAGTATTTCACCCCTACGATGAAAGGATTGAATGATTGCGGCCTCTAATGTAGTTCCTGATTTCCATAAATAAATAAATAGTTCTATTTCCAATTCAATCATTTATCACACCAATTGCACAGTTATGCCAGTAGCATGCATGATGCCACTGGTTTCGGAACTCTTGCGTACTTCTGTGCTTGTCTGTATCTTCCCGTCATTATTAATATGAAGAAAGCATCCGAGTCTACAGATTTGGTGTGAAAAGAAAAAAAGAATGAATGAATGAACATCGGTATTGCCATGGCAAGTTCAATAATATGCAGCCAGATTTGAATGCCGAATTTTTAACAACAGCGTAGTTCTAAAGCACCCAGTTTGTCACGCAGTACAGATTCCCGTACGATGCAGACGTTGGCAATGCGATGCACTGTTTCAGACAACTAAGCTTTTTTCGTGCTGTCGGTTTGAGTGACTTGTCATAACGTTATCATCATGTGCTATCCACTCTGCAACAATTGCCAGTGGAGTTAGCAGTATTGTAAGTAACAAAAGTAAGGCTTCATTTATAAACGATATTTTAAAAAGATGCGTGTAAAGTCTGGCGCTATATTCTTGCTATATGAGGGCAAGTGAGGATGGAAGACAAAGAAAAGAAGGCTAGTCAACAGCGGGCGACATGGAAGGCGTCAGTTTACCACGTTGTTTGTTGTTTAGGCTGCACACCTTCGGAATTGGCCCTCATATTTAGACTGCATTATAGGCGGGATCGGCTCACGTTTCTCGATGAGTAGAGCCTCACTTCTAGTTGCGGTTTCGGCGCGCGCAGTTTGAAAGGGCCCATCTGAATGCAATTTCGGTCTCTTACGCCGATTACATATTCTTATTGATCCGTACATAGCTCTACGCTAACTTGGTGCGTTTTATCGCTCCAAGCTTCATTTTGCTGCCTACGTGCATCAAAGTGTCTTCAAAAACGGCTCACATTCTTCGGACTGCACTGCCTTCGGTAGCGATCAACTTTTTTAAGCCAGTCAATGATACTTCCAAAGTAGTCAAAGTGCGCCTATAATGCTATCGCATTCATAAACTCGCGACATTAGTCCATCCGCCCCC
Organism: Dermacentor variabilis; assembly: GCF_050947875.1. NCBI lineage: Eukaryota > Metazoa > Arthropoda > Arachnida > Ixodida > Ixodidae > Dermacentor > Dermacentor variabilis. The sequence goes on from NC_134576.1 coordinate 121,905,532, forward strand.
TTCTTCAATTTCCTGAATATTCTGCCTCCCCCGCTAGCCAGCCGTCTGTCGCTTTACACGACAAAGTACTAGAAAGAGGACGAGGTGGTGGGGAGTTCCGTGATAATAAATGATCAGCTGACAAAGCAGTATTGAAGTAATAGCTAAACCAGTTTTACCTTCGTTATTATAGCGGAGCAAGACGTGTGGATATCACCATTTCTACATAAGGAAACGAAGAAGAGTAGAGAAGATTGCGCATAACCGTTCACGTAAAGCAGTGGTGTGATTACGATCACAGTTGGAGATGTTAATCATAATGAAGAATGAAACGCTGCTTGTAAAACTCCTAGCTCTAGCTCCCCCGTGTCTCTTGCGATTACAAGTGTTCCGCACAAAATAAATCCAAGGATGGACACAAAAATAGGTAGATCTCTCTCTTTCTAATCCTTTACGTACGCAACGCTGTGCTTGCTTAATACAGTCGCTCGGTCACGGGTGCACTTCTTTCGACGCCATGACGACAGGCGACAGGTGGTTTTGCAGGTAAGAGGTGGGTGCTGGGGTTGGCGGAGAGGAAAGGGAGACGAGGGGGTGAAGGGTCGTGCAACTCAATCATTAGCCGCTCCATGCACTCCCATTTGCGTGCCTCGGTGGCCACACCGAGGAAGCGTAGCGGTCAGCAATATCCCGATGTGCGCCTCCGCCCGATAAGCGGAGCTTGGTTCTTCGTTTAAAACTTTTTCTGGGCGTGCGCTAGAAAGGAGGGAGGGAGGCCCTCCGAGGGTGGACACATGCACGCACAGACATCCGTTCTTCGTTCCACGTGGAAGGTCAACCGGAACCCTTAATCACTGCCTCGAAACGGTGCTTCCGGTCACGTGACCGCATCGGCCCAACTCCTTGCTCGCTTGATGCGCCCGACTTTCTCGGACGTGTTTCTTCTGCGGGGCAGCGGGTGAAGACTGCGGCGGTCACGCAGCTCCATTTAGCGCTCGATGCCTTCGGAGTGCTCTTCTTGTATCAAGGCGGGGCACCCGAAAAACAGCATGCTTATACGGGCAGCTGCTGCGGTGGCCGCGCTGTGGATGTGCGGGAGGGATTGGCACCTTGATACGCACCAACATGGCGCGTGCTATCCTGCGCGTGTGTGTGAGAGAGACGTCATCCTTTCCTCTAATGCATGCATCGGACTTTGATTTATCGTCCGGACCTTCGCCGTTAATCTGTCCGGTACTTTTCCGTTCTCGCCACCTGACGTTGAGCGTGCCTTTTCGACGTGGGGGTGTCCTTTCGTCCTTGAATGTGCCCGGAAGTCAACCTCAAACAGGCGGAGATGTATAACTATTGGCACGCGGCGGTGAAGGACTGAGTCCTTGACCGCCGCCGTCAAGGACTAAATCGAATTGTAGGGAGATGTTCTGCTGAGTAATCATGGAATCTAAATTCAAACCTGCACGGCTGTGTAGGTTTGGCCCCGTCCTTGTCTTTCGTGTGAAAAGTGACGCAGTAAACCAAAGGATGTCGTGGAGTTAGCACAGCTTGTAATCGTATCGATGCCGAAGTTTTGAAATGCCCTTTTATTTTCAGTCAACTCTCCTTCGACCAAAAGCAAACTAATTCATTCATTCATTCATTTAGCTTACAGAGAGGTGTTCTTTAATGAAAACTGGGGAGTGTTTGCCAGGCGGTACGCCTGTCATACTACTACACGTGAATGCAAAGACAAATTCAGTGATTAAATTAAACACACAAAACACGTGACACTAAGCACATGCATACCACAACACGCAATTTTAAAGCATCTCGTTGAGACGCAGTGCCTACCAGGAGAACCAAGAGCACCTTCTTAGTGCGGAACGAAAAGGGGGCGCCAGTCCACTGTCCACGCACATGCTGCAGCTCAAAATGTGAACCCTGAAGTGTATTTTATTCCGACCATTGGGAGGACACTATGAAGTTACCTGATGTTGCAATCGCAGATTAAGTGTGCTTTGTCTTCTAGTACATTGAACGCTGGTAACTGTGGCGATTCCGCTCGCCTTATGTTACAAAAGAAGTATTTTGCGTAGGCGAATAACGCCACAAAGCAACACTTGCGTTATAGAGAGCACTGGATTAGTGTTGACTATCTGGGATTCTTTAACGTGGACGTAAATCCAAGTAGATAAGCATTTCTTTTTTGTGGCGTTTCGCCTGAATCAAAATGCGACCGGGTGTCGAAACCGCGGCCTCGTTGTCAGCAACAGAATGCCATAGCCACGGACGTCACCGCGGCGAGCGAAGGAACTTGTGACGTCAGAGGGACAGGAACTTGGGAGCGAATTCACAAAGCTTCCAACTCGTAAGTGGTCTTTCCCATTAGTCGGTTGTACTTGAAAACAATATATTCAGCGTTGCGAGTGGCCGGCATTTCTCTGTTACCATAACTTTTTCTAGCGTAGTAACATATTGTGAATACAGGCTCTCTTTTACTAGGCAAGACATTCCGTTGAATTGGTATAATGCATACTGGCTATTAATTCCCGAGGCGATTTGGGCAGTTTCATAACAATGAGGTATTGTTCATCACTCGAGTAAACGATGGAATAACCTCTTTTTCTTAATTGTGAAGCGACAATGGGGACACGGATTCGGAAATATTTTTTTCTTGCGTTTTGTGCGCGGCTTTTTCATGAGCGGTATGCTTGTGAGATTTCGCAGGTGTAGTTTTTCGTTGTGTTGAACTGCAGTGCTGTCTTTTTCTTTGAATAAGAAAGAAAAAGCTAGCCCCAACTGCATGTTGCAATAAGTTTTGTCCGTGCACGAAGCTGCATCATTCGGCAACTTGTATTACATTCGCAACTGCCTTGAAATTAAATACAATGCTACAGACTCTAACAAAGCCAATGTAAAAATGAATATTCGCACTCTTCAAATATCTACATTTTAGGTCAGATGGCAAATGAATGCAAAATATTAAAGCTTAAGAAGCGAAGACCAGTAATATGTATGTGATTAAACCATGTACAACACTAGGCAATATCAGATGTAATTTTCTCTTTGAGAATAGAAATTTCAACTCTGTTCATGGCTGCGAAGCGAAAGAACGTGAACAACGTTGAAACAATGCAGATATAAGTGTTAGCGATGACTGATAAGTAAACCGTAGATGTCGTCCTGTCGTGGGCATAAACCACTCTTACTGCACGCATAACTGCGGCATGAGTTTCGTGCTATGTTAGTTTTGGTGATATCTAGGGACTTGTAAAGAGAAGCGCTCACGCAAGAAATAAGAAAGTAAAAGGAAGACGCTTTGCGCTGCATTTTGGCACCTACGCGGAAGCGACAGAGGAAAAAATAAAAGTTGTATCAGATTCAGTTGCCATGGTTTTATGGTTTTGTTTCACCGTTTCTAAAAAAAAAAAAGACGGAAAGTAAAATTGAAACACACGACTGAAGCAAAGCCAGCAGCTCTGGAGTCATCGCGTGGTTAACGAGCCTTGACCTGCCCATTTGCTCCCACTCAGCACCTGTTGATGCGGTCACGCGATGGCCCCCCCAAAAAACCTGGATGCAACCCCCAGACGGTGAGAAAACAAATGTCGAGAAACAAACCAACAAAAAAAAAGTTCGAGAGATTGAGCACACTTCTCCCGTGCAACCTCTCCTGAGGGCGAGCCACAGCTAGACGCGTCTGACAACAACAAGAACAACAGAGATATAAAACAAGAAAAAAAATTATAAACCTGCCCTCTTCTTTTACTTGCTCTCAGCTACTTGCTCCTTTAGCCCTTCGCGGTTTCTCATACGCACGCAAAGAGGGCGCGTCACGCTTCGGCTTTCTTTAAAAGCTAGAGCCGCCCTGCAGTTCGCGAACCAGACGCTCGAAGTGGGCCGGATACGTGACTACCTTGGGACCCAGCCTCCCAACCGTCTCAACACTCCCCAGACAAGAACCGCAACGTGCGGCACAGGCCTCAGTTCTCCGCAAGTTCAAGCCATTCTTTCGGTAGCTTTGCTTTCTAAAGTTTCGCTGTAGGCGGAACGGCTCCAGAGGAAGACGAGAGACACCCACGCAGCCGCTTTATACCACTTTTGAAGTCGATCCGGCCAATCGAAGCTCATTTCACAGGGATTCCGTATCAACGCGCCTCCGAAAGCTCTTTGCGATCTTGTTCGCTGCAGTGGACGTTTCTGTACAGCTCTGAGAACTGACCCGTGAGTTCGTTTTCAAGGGATGCCGTTTCATCGGTGCTCCAGGAGTTTTGAACTTCTTGTTCGCTGCACTGAACACATCTAGCTTCGCTGGTTGACGGGTGTTAATTTTTTTTCTTCTTTCTGGGTGCAAGTGAATATTTCGTTCTCGAACGTGGTCTGCGATCTCGATGGGCAGTTGCATATACGAAGTCTTCCGCGGTAAAGAATTGGCGAGGAGATTCGCATCCGCTTTGCGCACAGCCACGGCCGAATAGCTTCATCTTGCTTTGCACTTGCTTATATTTGGGCATGTGTTTTTCCGCGGCTGTCCCTGCGTCTTCAGCAGTGCTCGTAAAAGCGTTTCTCAGACTCTTCTTTTTATTTTTTGTTTGTTTCTTTTCGTCTGCTACTTATTCCAAATCTTTCGTATCGTCTGCGAGGAGACGGCTAAGCGAGCAGCACAATGGTGGGGCTGCCGTCGTCTGCTACGGCGTAGAACAGACGAACCAGAAGCCTTTCGGAAGAAATAGCGTCTGGTGGAATGCGAGAGCGGAAGGCTTTGTGAAGGAGAAGAACACCGCCCTCCAGACAGACGAAAAAAAAAATAAAAGGAACTGAGAAAGAAAGCAATACAAAGAAAAAAGCGAAACAAAGAATAACAATCATAGCAATCACGAGAACGGGTGCGGCCTCTTTTTTCAGTTGAAGAGCCGCCCGCGTCGTAGCTTACACCACCTTTCCTAGAAGGGTATAGTAGCCCCCAACACACTTCCCGTCTCCCACCTTCTAAAACACACGCTTGTGGTTTCGGAGATCGTGGCGTGGTGTCTGATACCTCGTCTTCGAACTCAATGCCGTCGCTTCAACGAGCAGGCAAGCAAGCGAGAGGGACTTCTTTAAATGGAGTCACTTTCACCGCCTAATCGGGTGCTTGATGCAGAGACTTAGAAGGCTTGCTCGTCGACAAAGGCAACCCTCTATCTGCAGCAAGCACTTCCCCCCAACCTACACGAAAATTACCCTGGAGGATTTATCTAGAGCTGTGATCACTTAGCGAATATATAGCTACGATGGGTAACACAGTAAAATCCGCTCAAAGGCGCAGAAAAATGCGCCCCGATTAGTCGAAGTTTAATTTAACGAAGGACGTAAAATTTACTGCCGCTCGTTTAATGCCAAAAGTGTCCGAGTGTTTTGACATTACTGTGCACGGTGAAGAAAAAAGAAAGACCTTCAGTGTACGCAGCTTCATGCTGTAACATCTTTTGTGCCAAAGTTGTATTTCATGCATCAAAGAGTTCCCAACGATACCACGCAGGCTTCGCGTTGAAAATAGCGTCGCGGTCTTTCAACTGCATCTATTGCCGTTTGGTCCAAAACTCAGTACTTATTTCGATCACAACTTGCGCAGCGCAGTACTCATGATGGAGACACCGTTGAAACTTTGACATCTTTTATTCGCAATAACTTTACCGCAACTGCCCGGTGGATTGGGTTTCCTTCATTATTTATCGCATCACAATTTGAGCTAGCTGGCGGACTTTTCCGTCTATGGGTGGGGCCGGCCAAACTTTAATTTTAAGCGAGTTACATTTATGCGAAGTCCACTGTACGCGGATTTCTCTAATCTTCGTGCTTCTGGCTTAAGCCGTTTTTGTGGTGCTAATTATTGCGCTTTACTTTTCCAAATATCAAGCAACCTTACCTTTTTTTTTTTTTCTAAACTGACGGACACAATAGGCCTTTGCCTGCACTTATAGCTACTGCGAATCGTTGCACTCGTAACGCAACATATATCACTGAACATGACCAACTTGAAAAGTCACAAATGTCCCCTGAAGCCAAGTGGACTTGAAAATTAGGGAAAGCCATGTGCGACAGATATGATTCTCGTGCTCGCCGAACCGCGCTATGCTTCAGAGATTCCCTCGAACAAGTTTTGTCGGCAAGAGTCTCCCGGGCCTTCGTCGCTCGAAACGCGCAGTCTCTCGCTTTTCGAAGCCGTTTCATCTGTGGTCGGACAGACAAGGGGGCGGTTCTACTCTGATATAAAGTCAGAGAGGAGGAGTGCCTCGGAAGAGGCCCCGCGTAACACAGAGTAACAAGAAAATTTTGTAGCGGTCCTTCTACTTCAAGAAAGAAGAAGGCGCGCCGCCCGCGGGAGCGAAGTTTGTGTTAGGGGGAGAGGAAGGGGGGGAGGGGCTGTTATATTGTAGAGAGATTGGTGCACCGCCATTTTTAATGATTTCTTGTTTCGAGTTTCGCGCGGCGTCTTCGAAGCATTTCTAGGTTTTTGGTTTGGTATGCGGCGTCGGTCCCGCGGCGCCTTCAAGGTCACTGCTGTCGTGGTGTCTAAGGTGGCCGGCGGTATCCACGCAGACGTAGTGCGGAGCTCCCGCATCCATTTACAACTGGCGCCGTATAAAAGTGCGCAAGCCGAACACGCACGCACGCACGCACGCACGCACGCACGCACGCACGCACGCACGCACGCACGCACGCACGCACGCACACACACACACACACACGCACACACACACACAGCCAACGCAAAAACGACTGGAACGCATAAATACGCGCAGACACATACTCAAACACACGCAGGCACAAACACATGCACACAGAGACCCCAAGCACGCGCACAGGCATCACGCACGCGTCCCTGTTATCTCTGTGTTCCTGCTCGCTATCTTTCACCCATTTATCGTTCGACACAGAAAGATATCGCGGCGCAGTATACTGTGTTTGCGCACGTTTAACAATACTGAACGCAGGTAAGGATCTTCCATGTTTGTTGGATGAACATTTTGATCATCTGACATTTTGATTTTGATAGCCAGAGACACCGGCTATATCACCGCTAAATTGAAACGAAAGAAAACGCTTCCTAAATGGCATTCTATCATCGCCGAGAGATGTGTTCTTACATCATCGAGAGTTCGGCGGCGTCCGAGCCAATTACAAAGGGCCGAAATAACAGAAACTGAAAAAAAAAAAATGGACCGTCAAAAGATATGTTCTCCGATTTCGCGGAATCAACGGAAGCGATAATTAATGAATCGTGCCTACACGGCTGCTTCTCGGCCGTCGTGCTTAGAACGCACGGTATACATATCCATTGTTATATTTCAAATAGGTCTGACGTAATTGTTATGCAGAAATCCGCAAGGTGGAGAGAAGTAATTAATTAAGAGAAAATGAGACATCCACCCAATCGTAGCAATTGCTACAAGGGAAACCCATGCGGGTTGCTCCAAAGAAAAACCGCGCAGTTGTAGAAAAATTTGTGCTTGTCCTGGGCCGGGCTCTACTCAAATGGTAGAGCGGCTGCCCCGGAAAAGCGATGGTCCCTAGTTCGAGTCCTGGACCAAGACGATTTTTTTCTTCAACTGCGGGGCCTTTATTTCGAGAAGCCTGCATGGGTTTCCTTTGTAGCAATTACTACGATTGGGTGGATGTGCTATCTTCCCTGAATTAATTCAAATACGTCTGTGAATTTTGTTGAAATGTGTCTTCCAGCAGTGCACAAATAGGGAGGAAACTTAGTAGCGATAAATGCTTTCTTTCTACGCGTGTTCCGTTGTTGTATCCTGTTTATTTCGCAGAGAGAGATAGAGAGAGAGAAAAAGAATATAAAACACCACGAAAGGATTAAACATTATTTTCGGGCGCGAAATGAGCCATACGTCCGAAGGACGACCACAGAAAGCGTCAACTAACATTTGCTTTAATGGTTCGAAGGAAGTCGCGGGTTCGATCCAGGCCGCAGCGGCCGTCTTAGTTCCCATGGTGCCGGAATGCGAAAGCGCTCGTGTACTTATATTTAGGTGCATGTTAATGAGCTTTAGGTGGCCAAAAATGAATCCGGAATCCCCCACTATGCGGCGTGCCTCATAATCAGATCACGGTTTTTGCACGCGAGACCCCTCAATTTAAGCAACGATCCGAACGACAGACACGTAGCAGGGCTATGTCGTTACAGTGCCGTGACAGTGCAAGTTTATCTCTATGATCGCGATAAGTTGGCCTCAAACGAGTGCTGCTCTGCGGAGTGTAGGGCAAGCGCAGTGTCACTGACGCAAGCAGGAACTTTATTTATGACAAAATAAATGCCTCGGTGTGCGTCAGTGACACCTGGATTTCGCTACATTCCGCAGTGTCTAAATTGTTTGAGGCCAGCCTGTCGTGTTATAGAAAAACTTGCACCGTCGTGGCATTTGCATATTTTGTTGCTCGTGCGCGAAAACCCGCGGAAAGGCGTACTACATGGCACGAAAGAAGGTGGCAGTTATTCCCTACAAACATCGTATCTCGCATCAATTTAAGAATATTGCACAGCGGGCACGGGTTTCTGCAGTTCCTCTTTCAGCTCCGCATAAACTGTCTCACTTGTGTGTCAGGACATGCCCTGTCCATAAGGAGTCGCACACGTGTAATAGTAAGCACTGAAATGGGTTTGTTGATTGCATAACGGCGCAGGGGGGGGGGGGGGGGAGGTATGATATCTCCCTCTGCGATAGCCTAATATATGTGGGACCCCCCCCCCCCAGCTGTGTCTTACCAGTACTCACGTACAGGGCAGAAACCTGGAGGCTTACGAAAAGGGCTCTGCTTAAATTGAAGACGACGCAACGAGCTATGGAAAGAAGAATGACGGGTGTAACGTTAAGGGATAAGAAAAGAGCAGATTGGTTGAGGGAAAAACGCGAGTTAATGACATCTTAGTTGAAATCAAGAAAAAGAAATGGACATGGGCAGGACACGTAATGAGGAGGGAAGATAACCGATGGTCAATAAGGGTTACGGACTGGATTCCAAGGGAAGGGAAGCGTAGCAGGGGGCTGCAGAAAGTTAGGTAGGTGGATGGGATTAAGAAGTTTGCAGGGACGACATGGCCACAATTAGTGCATGGCCGGATAGTTGGAGAAGTATGGGAGAGGCGTTTGTCCTGCAGTGGGCGTAACCAGACTGATGCTGCTGCTGCTGCTGCTGCTGATGATGATGATGATTGTGGGACAGACGGACAGGTAAGATGCCTTAATATAACATACTGGAGCACACTCCAAAAGTGCAGAAAGAGAGAGAGAGAGCGAGGTATTCCTGGCTTTACATTGTAGCCAATAGAGAGTTTTAGTTTAGGGGACGCAAGCGGCTTGCGTACGCAAGCACTAGGGGCAACGGTACTGCGCATGCGCAGACGGTTCTGCACATGCGCAGTACCGTCGCCCATAGTTCTTGCCTACGCAAGCCGCTTGCGTCCCCTAAACTAAAACTCTCTAATGTGGCTGCGCTTCACTGTTGGAAAAAAATCCTCAGTAGTCGCTAAGCACGCAAGGGGTAGCACCAGGTGGATAAATGAATCCGCGACAATTGCCAAAGGGCAGTTGTGTCAGAAAAAACCTTCTGTCTCCTTATCCGAAAAGGAGCGTGTTTACTTGGAGCGGGGAGGAGGTGGTACGCTGTGTTTAATCTACGTGGAGATTAGAGATGCTTTTTTTTTTTTGCTTTGCCAAGCATGGTTGCGATTGTGATCATGTGTGCCAATGTATACGCGTATGTGCATGTTTCCCGAAGATAAAGTTTACTTGGAAGTCAGCGCTTGCTTTCCGTTGTGCCTTTCCGTCGATTGTCTGCTGTCGCGGCGCTCACATCATGTATTACGAACTAGCCCGATCTGACGCCTTGCTTTGAACCTTGTCCGGTAGTAGCAAGAGACTTTTACTCCGGATGATGATGATTATCGTCATCAGAGCATTCAGTTAATAATAATAATAATATTTGGGGTTTTACGTGCCAAAACCCCTTTCTGATTATGAGGCACGCCGTAGTGGAGGACTCCGGAAATTTTGACCACCTGGGGTTCTTTAACGTGCACCTAAATCTAAGCACACGGGTGTTTTCGCATTTCGCCCCCATCGAAATGCGGCCGCCGTGGCCGGGATTCGATCCCGCGACCTCGTGCACAGCAGCCCAACACCATAGCCACTCAGCAACCACGGCGGGTCAGAGCATTCAGTTATTGACCGTTAAAAAGCCCTTTCGGAATATTACATAAGGGGGGCGAAAGGAAGTCAGTAAAACCAATGTTCCTTATTGTACAAAAAAGAAAAGAAGGAAGGACGAACGAGGAAGCGTAAGAAGAGAGTCAGACTTAATATACAAAGCTTATCATCATCATCAAGCATGGCACGCACCCACAGTGGGTGATGGCCGAAGGATAGGGTGGCTGTAGTAAAGGAAATAAATAAAAAAAAAGAAGCGCACACAATAATGAATACAGAAATATAAAGGAAAAGTGCAAAAGTGAAAAGGAAAGTAAGTGAGTAATCAGCGAAGAATTACGAGATTTAAAGGAAACGCAAGGTTTATTCAACGAGCAACACCATGAAAAATTCGGAAGATTATTCCTCGCTTCCAAAAAATAACTATAATTTGAATCCACAAATGCTTTCCGTTCCTTTCAGTCCTTTTGTTTTTATCTGTTCATTCATTACGCAGCTACGCACAGTCTTTTTGTTTTTATCTGTTCATTGATTACGCAGCTAAGCACTGTCGTTCTTGGCAGTCAAGAAGAAGAAAACAATAACTGAGGAATTAACGAGGTACACATTTCGTAACTTGAACGAAATCACCTAAGGCATCAAACACATTACTGCGTCTGAAACCTACAACCTGCCGACCAAGGTCGTCGAAATGGACAACCTCTTCCTCTTTTTCGAGGCCTCGTAGCAATGTTCTTCAGGCGGATGTACTTACCTGCGATTAAGTGAGCGTGCACGCTTGTTTGCAGGCAAGAAAATAAAGCTAATAGAACAAAGAAGACAGACGTATACTACAGCTGGGACTGCTTTGGGGAAATTGATTCCCCGTTGCTCGAAGACGGAGATCAAGGGGGGGGGGGGGCTTCAAAAAAAAAAAGTAAGAAAAGGAATAAAGCCAAGGAGCACGGATTGGCGACAACGCGTAACCGACACACAGTCGTGTGTACACTCGGACGGGATCGCAAAGGAGTTGGCTCGAAGCCACGGTTTTCGATCGTTGTTGTTTCGTTCTTTATTCTTTTTACTATTATTACTATTATTTTTCTCTTTTTTTGTGCGGTCTCCCCATCTGCGCCATAAGAACCCACCACTCCCGGAGTGATGTGAACGACCCAGTGGCCTTCGAAGTCCGTGGCAAACGCTTCAAGGCTAGCGGTAGGACTGTTACATGATAGATTGAAAGAGAGAGATAGAGAGAGAAAGTATGGCTACGCGGTAATGAGATTTAAAGACAGTCGTGTAGCGTACTTACGCAACGAAGTAAAAGCTGCGCACAGAACGGAAGGGTATTCATTGCCGGCTGCCAAGATGCGATGCTACCATACGTTAATGCGTCGTTCCTGGAGACAGATATACGTGCGAGTGAATACATACAGTAATGCAAACAAATTGTAACTTAGTTTAAAGCCGATGCAGCGCTCTCGCTCGGTTAATTACCGAGGAAAGTGTTGTACTTGCGGGCGAGAGTTGTGTAGTTGATCGAGAGAGTTAAGAAAGCACTTACGCGTTACGTCGGAGCTGATAATGCCAAGAATGCAAGGTAAATGGAGACGTGTGCCATGTAGGGCCAGAAGTCAATGCAACGTTGTTATCGTTTGAAAGTGAGAGTGCATTGCATTTCAATTTTTAAGCACTGCTGTGGGTCAGTATATTTTCTCGCGTAAAATGTTTGGCCTTGAGTTATCCGTATCGCGTTTTAGAAAACTTAACGCTGGGTTCCCTTTCTCTATCACGTGACATTTCGGTCACTTGTGTTCGCGTCCTTTTACGAAGCGTGTCTGTTTGTTATGTGCTGTGACTGCCGATATATTCCAACGTTTCTCACGCGGAAATGAGTAACCAGATTTACCTCACAGTAACAAAATCTTATTTAGCTATGAAAACAAAAGACCACACAAAGGAATTCGTTGGCTGTGTGGTTGTATTTTTCCGGTAAATTGAACTAAATGAAGTTGAATTCAGTTTATTACGTTTCATAGGATCATGTATTGAGATAGAAACGTTCTTCAGACCTGTAGCCAGATCCTAGTAGTGGGTCGATTCAGTCGTTGTTACTAAGAAGTAAGATAGCTAACTGGATATACATTGCCCACAATAAGGGTAACTTTTGTGAACGGCCATTGTTTCAGTGAAGTATATCAGCGGCGCAATCGTAAAAACTCCTTCTTGGTATAAATCATCTAAGAATTGTGAACAGTCTGCGAATGAAAGCAATGCTGCTAAACACTTTTGTGAATGTAAGTGCCTGCCTCATAATTATCTTCTTGTTCAGACTGTCTGTCCGGACAGCTTTTTAGCACTGAACACGTCTGAGAACTGTGCCAGTGCTGTATTAATGCCAGTTCGATTACTTTTGAATTGAACAGCCTCTTGTTTATTGGCGATTGTGTCGTAGATAAATGAAAGTCGATTAGTGAAACCAAGTGCGCTTCGATTATGAGCGACCTTCCATTTGCCAACTTATCACGGCGCTGTGCCAGCATTAAGTGCTTTGGTGCAGCTGGCTTTGCGACCAATCAGTACTTCACTTTATAGATAAAAGATAATAAATGAATACTTCCCTAAAACCAAATGCTGGCCCACGCTAAGGTGTGCTTTACGTGAGTTTTGAAAATCTTCGTGGCATTTTATTGGCGTAATATTTTTGTGAAAGTTAGCAGCCAGCGCCACTTCAAGGTCACCAGGATCCCCTAACCTACATACATATTAAAATAAGTACTCTCTCATATTGACACGTGTACTTATCTTTATATGGCAACCACGTTTCGCCGCCTAACAAATGTAATCGCACAGCGTGGGACGTGCCTGCATGTATCCGAAGTTTCTGGAAAGTTATCGATGCTTCTATCCGCTGTCTGTTGTCGCCGAACCTTATGTTATCTGATTTCATCACTTGACGCGAATGGTGTAGAACTTCGTGGAAGGCACGCGGGTCCGAACGATTAGTCTGGAACACTCGACGACTGCTCTATAAAAGTCGATGCACTTGACCCGCTGATCAGAGTTTCGACGATCGCCGACAGTGTTCGCCGCTATCGTTGTGCTATAAGTGTAGCCTGGTTTTGTGGGCACAGGTTCGCCCAATAGTTTTGTCTTTCACAGGATTGCTACTGTGTTCTTCAACGTCACCACCACGTGACAATATCTAGACTTGAGCAAACAAGGGGGGCAGGGAGTTCCGTCGACATGCGTCAATGCTTATGGGGAATCTGTAAGTGATCAGCGGATAACAGAAGCCAACAAAAGCTCTTTCTTGTTGACTTTTCATTCATTTTCTTGTAGCGTCCCGGCAAAGGCATCGCACAAAAGGAATCAGATTGAGAACATTTGCATACACTCAAGCATTCTTCGCAAGGAGCAGATATCCCAAAATATCACACCGCAGCTCGGCTGATCGAGCAAAACAGGCACTTGTTTTCTTATCGTGTTTGCACGGAGTGCGTCACATCACTCGAGAGGTGTGAACCTATGGCTTCCAGCTTCAAAGCTTGGATGCTGTACTAGTGTGAAGAAAAAAAAATAAAATAAACATAAAGGATTGAAAGGTTTCTCGAATCCGTTAAAGCATGACGACACAAAGAATGACGACGTCGTGGTATGTATTGGTGACATCCTGTACGGCGTTATGAACACGCAAAAATGCGAGCAAAAGCCTCGAGACTGAAGCCCTTGGAACGACGGTAGTGGCTGTCGCAATTGCGCATGGCGCCTAGGTACTTTATTAAATGTTTCACGTTGTGCACTTCGCGCATGCATCGAGAGTCCAACATTTCAGTGATATTGCCGCAACATAGACATTACCCGTGCATATACATATTTCATCGTAGGTAAACACGGACTTCGGGGCCTTCCACGTGCCCACATTTGAGCGGATGGAAAATTTGTTATGTATAATCTGCCAGTCCATCTTCCGGTTGCTTCAGTGCACGCTTACCTAGGTAATGTCACACAACGTGCACATTATCACGCTTTTACAAATAACTGACACATTTTGCACTAAATGTCAGTTATCTGTCGCAAACAGCGGTAATTTGTCTTAAATGATGTTGTAGAAGGCCTCAGTAATGCGAAGCCCAAACTTTTCACCGAATGAGCAAAATTTACCGAATATAACAATACGTTACTCCGTCTCCAGGTGTGACATCGCGGCAAGTAGAACTCGAAGGCATGCACGGTCAGCCATAATCAACATATTAGAGCTGTGTTAATGCAAAAGCATTATAGGCTGACTTCGCCCGATTATGTGGCGTGCGTCTAACAGGATATACCGGCTGACCGCGAAAATTGTGAAGTCTACACACAGCACCCGAAAGCGCTAACTGTCACCAGAGGAGACATGCGTAGAAAAGGCCACGTGACGCACGTGCCAGACGTTTCGAAGGACGATTTCGGGCACCAGAGAAGCACGCGTGAGACCGTGGCCCAATGGTTAGAGCATCGTGTTGCTGTATACTGGAACACAGAGGTTCGATCCTACCAACGGTCGGGCATTCACAGCATTGTAGGTGGACTCCACCCACTTTAGAGGTATATTTAAAGGCCGATTTTTTACGCTCGAGCCGCACGCCGCACCGCCCACTTGCCGCACGCGTGCGGTCGTGCGAAACAAAAAAAAAAAAAACTGCACATGCGGCAGACTGGTGTACAAATTTCGCTTTACACGGCACGAGCGCACCAAGTGTAAACCGAAATTTGTGCACCAGATGCGCAGTTCTTATTTTTGTTTTTTCGCACGACCGCACGCGTGCGGCAGGCGGCCGGTGCGGCGCGTGCGACTCGAGCGTAAAAATCGGCCCTTACCGAAGTTTGTTTAGCGTACGCAAGCGCTCCACAGCGTGCGCGAAATGGCAAATTTGTGAGATATACGAGGTTATTAAAAAATTATCGGGTTTTACGTGCCAAAACCACTTTCTGATTTTGAGGCACGCCGTAGTGGAGGACTCCGGAAATTTTGACCGCCTGGGGTTCTCCAACGTGCACCTAAATCTAAGTACACGGGTGTTCTCGCATTTCGCCCCCACCGAAATGCGGCCGCCTTGGCCGGGATTCGATCCCGCGACGTCGTGCTCAGCAGCCCAACACCATAGCCGCTGAGCAACCACGGCGAGTACGAGGTTAAGGAAGCGCCACTTTGTTAAGTGTTACTGTGCAGGGTTGCCCATGATGCACGTCCGGGCAGGTGTAGATACCAATCGTCAGAAGGAGTGGGCCGATCCGGGAGGTTGTGAACGGGCCCGCTGTCATGCAGTAATCACTATGCTGCAAACTAGGACACGCATGAAATGACCAGTTTTACAGCATTGGGGAAAAGAAAAACGCATCCCGAAAGCTTCACTTCACATGCATTCTGGTATGTGCATTCGATCTGACGCCACTGTACCTATGTGAAAATATATAGTTCTCATATTTATACTCATGCTCATCGCACAGTTCGACAAAAAGCGGTCGCGAAATTCTACCCGCATGTTTTCTTCATATCAATTTCCGTCTGCACTTCGGGGATGCCCGGCTAATTGAGAGAATGAGAATGAGTTAAGCGTAAAAAAAAAAAAAAGCTGGTCGTCGTTATCGAACGCGAAGACGAGGTGTTGTGGTTCAGCTCCAAAAAAAAAAAAAACAAGGCGCTCGCCCACTTATTTACACGTTTACTACGATACGTTCACTACAGCAGAGGCATCTCTGTGAGGTGCGGGGAGCGGCTGGGACGGGGGGGAGCTGTCCGTATAGAGAGGGCTAACTTGTAAAAGCCACAGGCGGACGGGTATTGCGAAGCACCTGAACCCGGCGAGGCGTGTCATTGCTGCGACGATGCGACGAAGCATAACCAACGAAAAGTGCTACGCGATAGCACGGGGATCGATTGTGAGAAGTTCTGTGCACGCTTGATGATGATGATGATAGCAACTTTATTGTACCGCCGGATAAGGAGGCCCCTACTCCCCGTCCCCGGCACACAGGCCTTGGGGACGGGGGCCGGAACCTCCGCGATTAGAAGCAAGCAAAGAGGCCTTGACTCTTCGCGGCTTCTTCCACCAGGCGGATGGCGTGTTGCTGTGGAGTAGGGTCCTCGCTCCGCAGCAGGGCTTCCCAGGCCTCTCTACAATCTATGGTAAACGAATGTGTGACGCAGGCACTTCGGTGTATCCGCATGTGCGTGGTTTATTCCCACTTATCTGCATCGTAATTGCTCTTCCAACCCTTGGACTTGTGCAGCGAAGAAACCTTGCATGACGTGTACGAGTTGTACAGAGCTTCTCGGCCTCGGTATTCAAGTTACGCCGGTCATTTGCAAATCGATAAGGGAATACCATATTGTGAACGACTAGTGCTGCTTTAGAGAAAAAATCTCTCTCTCTCTTTAATCTAACATGTGCATGATGGTGTAAGAGGTTAATAAAAGCAAAGCATCTCGTTTTGTCTAAAACCTGAGCCATCAGTTGCCTGCAACCTGCGCAGTTCCCGCAATAAAGGGTCAATCAAGGGTCCGTGGTTCTTGTGTCTTTGAGCATGATGTAAAACGTGCGCTAGATCTCGCTCAGCCGCTATGGAACTGCCCTATGCATGAGATGGCCTGGTACCGCTCAAGCTGCAACTGGCAGTTTGTTAACTTGTTTTGATCACAAAGTATGTTGCGGAATAAGTTAAATTCATTTCAATTTGATATCACCGAAACTCTTTAGTCCTGCTAAAGTCGTCCACAAAGTTCGTCCTAAAACAATCACCGGCACATTGAGAACGCCTTCAATTGATCATTTTACTTATTTTATACATATCGGAAATACGAGGTCCACGCTGGGAGGGCAAAAACAAACGAAAGAAATCAGTGAACAAAACACGTGAACAAAAAAAGTATAAAGTACGTATACAAATTTCACACAGCCAAGCGATTACAGTCATCAATGGTGCTCGAAACAAAATACAGTATTTAAACACGTTAGTTAGGGCAAAATGAGGGGATAAAGCATTTTAACGATTTGGACGAGTTGGTCTCGTCGTTAGTGAACTCATATACATTGAGAAGTCGAGTGCCAGTTTGTTATGGAGTAGTTGTGAAAGAAATTCCAACCTGTCATCACCTGTCACCTAAATCTGACTACTAGCACTCATTATAACGAACACCACTCTTGATGAGCGCTGAAGGTCCAAGTCACAATACATACGACAAATCTATTGCATCATAGCACGAAGTTAAGAACTCCAAATATCGATGATCCGCAAGTTGACAGACTTCGGTTCTCACCCAAAGAGCCACAGGGCCTCTGGGATGCATTTCTGCACTAAATATATTTTTTTTTCCGATTCAGGTGCCTAAAGCACGATCAAATCAGGACACTGTGATAACAGGAAGGTTTGATCAACAGTAGGGAACAGCTAGGAGGTCCTTCAACACGCAGCCATCATGTCGACTGCAGCCCTTGCCTTTGTAAGGGTCCTTGACGCATTCCCAAATCACAAGAACGTTTCTTCTTGATGTCCGTTCCGATGGGAGTGTGGCTGTCGTGATCGGAACTCGAACCCGCGTCCTCGTGTTCATTAGTGCGACGGCAAGTTCCTATAAGTGAACCCTCTAAACAGTAAGATGCAGGTTATCAGTCCGTTTCCACGCCTTTCAACAGCTTCGTAGGATGCCCGAGAAGATAGAGATATAATTTAATTGTAAGAAGGCAGAGAGGTCGGCCTGAGCTAAGGCGCTCTAGCCTGCTACTCTGCACAGGGAGAGGTGGAACGGGGACATAAAGGTGTGATGAGGGATGATGATGACATAGCAAGAGGGATGCGCAAAGGTGAAAGCAAGTTCAAGGAAAAAAAAATTTGGACGCCCACTCTTAAGTAAAGGGCCGCTTTCAGAAACTAGCGCTGGCAGGACAGCGCGGCCGCTGTGAAGCGCACCGATTTGCAGTGCTTACATGAAAGAAAAGAAAGGGGAGGATAGAGTACGAAGCGTTAAGTGCACTACAATAACATACAGCGAAAAAAAGAAACACTAAGGAAGAAAGCAGGTGGACAGAAAGACGCTTGCAAGCTGTCTTTCTGTCTTCCTGCTTTATTTTTTTAGTTTGTTTTCGCTGGAAGAAAAGGTTATTTCTCTCTCCCTCTCTCTCTTCGCCCTCTTTTCTAACTTTTATATCCCCCGCCACAGTGCACGGTAGCAAACCGAGAACTCGCCTCTGGCTAACCTGCCTGCCTTTCCTCTCTACCTAGTTTTCGCTGGAAATTATTATAACGCCAGAGCCTTTCTGTCCACCTGCTTCATTCTCTAGTGTTATTTCGCTGGAAATTCTTATAGTGCACTTATTGCATAACCAACTGGCCCAACTTTCAGCTCCAAAAGAGAACGGAACAAGTTTCATCGACAGCAACGAGACAAGAAGAAACTGACAGGAATGGCGTGAGAGTCCTGGCTGCTGCCAGACGAGCTTAAAGAACAAAGACAAAAAGCAAACATACACGGTAAATCGAGGCGAGTAATCGTGTACACGAAGTCAGTCATTAAGGATCGCAAGCAAAAAAAAAAAAAGTTACCGACAGAGTTTGTGCTCACAGCGGCGTGGCTGATGATGAGGTTCTTCCATTGCGACAGCAATAGCCCTCCCACGCAGCACCAAATCTCTCCCTTTCTCCCAGTTCCATCCCGCTTCTTAACCTACCATGGTCCACTGGTTACTGCTAACCCCTCCCCCCCCCCTCCACACACACACGGGAGCGAACACGCGTATACACACACGTACAGACACGCGCGGGCGAAAACAGAAAATAATAGCTCATCCACGCGCGCACAAACTTAGCGGAACGGGCGCTCACATTCTCCTAATAGAAATGTCACGGTTCAGAAGAGTAAGGTAACCTGATGTTATCTAACGCGGCGCGACTTTGCCGAGACGTGCCGTGGAGCAGCGGCTGGAAAGGAGAGGGGGGAGGAGGGGGATGGTGGTAGGTGATGGTCGTGCGCCACGACGCTATGGGAGAGCGGCGGTGGCTCGCCTACCTTTCGGCGGGCGGCCTGCGGAAACGCAGCAAGGCGCGACGAGCTCCAACAGCCCGTGGAAAGGAAAAAAAAAAGGGGGCGAAAAGGGAGAGTCCAGGTACACAGAACACAGAAGAGGAAACATCGTTGTTGACTCCCGCTGCCGCCTTCGGCTATCTGCCCGTGCTTTATACACGCGCGACGACGGGTGAGCGGCGTCGTATTATAATTGCCGACTCCGGGAAGGAAGTGCGGATCGGGATGGAAGGAACCGTCACCTCCGAAAGCGCGGCGAAGGGGCCTGCTTGACTGACTCGCTTCTCATACAGCTCTTTATCTGCCACTGATTGTAGCGCTGAAATTACTTTTCTTGTTCTTCTTTTTTATCACTTACGCCGTCTAGACAGGCTCACAAGCTCAGTGAAGTACTGTATTCATTCATGTTTAATATTATTTTTATTTGCCAGAATCATCTTCACAGAATCCGCCGCGGTGTTTTAATGGATATATGGCGTTGCGCTATGTATCCGCTATATATCCAAGAGGGGGGAAACAAGTAAAAAAAAAGGCAGCAGATTCAACGAGTCTGAATCTACTAACAGCGAAGCTTAGTCGAAACGCGAGTTTGTGCTTTTCTGGTTCTTTTTTGTTTCGCCGCATGGCCACTGCTGCCGCGGATGGATGGATAGGTGGATGGATGCTATGAGCGTACCTTTTGAAGCGGGGTGGTGGCTTGCGCCACGAAGGTTTTATTATTTTGCCTACTGTCCTACCTATATATTTTTTTCTGAAAAAAGAAGAGAGAGACAGAAGTCATAAGTTGAAATGCAGGGAGGTTAACCAGGCTGAGCCCGGAAGGCTACCCTGCACCGGGGAAGGAGGAAAGGGGCTTGAAAGAGGAGATGGAAGAGAGAAGTTCACAATTTGCACTGTTACCCACACAAGCGTCAAACGCTGAGTCACTCTCAGGTGGTCATACAGGCTGGTGCATTTCAGAAAACGCACCAGCGCCTTTGTGGCCCTGCGCATAGCAAAAGCCCGAGGCCACGGGCCCAACATCTCCTCTGTTAAGGGCCGGTCGTCTAAGTGGCCCAAAGGTGTCCGAAGGGCACAATTCGCATCTTCGTATCTGGGGCAGTCACCTGGGAGATGTTTGATCGTTTCCTCGACACCGCGTGTACTGCAATCGCCACTGTCCGCCATTCCAATTAGGAATGAGTAGGCGTTTGTGAAAGAAACGTCTACTCGCAGGCGGCACAGAAAACACACGCACACACGAAGAATTCCCAGCATCATACTTTCTGAACCACTACTTTGAACTTTGTTTATGTACGCCTCCGTTGTTTGTGGTCTCCCTACTTTTCTGCCACCAAACCTCCAATCGTCTCCATTGCAGCCGCCGCGACGGCGAGCGCCATCTGGTGGTTGTGCAAAGAACCCAGTGGAGGTGACGTCGCGCGCGCCCTTCGATGTGATTGGTTGGCCTATTAGGCAAGGGAAGCAGCCACGCAGCAACCACACTCACGGAAACTCCGGCGAGGTTCGTCAAAAAAAAAAGAAGTTGTGACATCTGCAGTACAAGAACACAAGTCTAACATTGTACGAGAGTATATGTACACACTCTGCGTGACGTCATAAGACTGTGCTAAATTATTAAGGGGGAGTCGAATAAATCGTACAGTATTTAAAATTTGGCGCGATTTTTACGCATGGCCAGCAAACTTCGTCCATGGATATGTTCTTAGCTCGTGTCGTTTATAGTAGATAATTATTTGTTTCCTTGCCGAATTGGGCGGAAAGTTGAATCTCGCCTTCCGAATGCGCATCTGTCTCTTTGTGTCGCAATGCAAAATTCTGCCGTGGTGGCGTTTCGAACCAAGCTGCTGTTTGCCTGAATGCGACAGTGGCGTTTCGCGTTTTTCAGCGCACCATTGTATAATTGCATACGCCGTGCGAGACGATTTATCCCGTGTCGATCGTGTCGAATCAATGGGATTCGGATTCCTGGTGCATTACCACCGTTTATATGAATGCGATGCGCTAGAAATTCGACGCGACGCGCCCAGCTGTCGCGTTCGTCAAAACGTCTTTATATAGAGAAATTGCGTAGCTGCTCTGCAAGGTGAATAAAAGCTGAAAAGACCAGAACGTAGAATAGCACACCCCGTGATACGACAGCAAGAGCAACAAGAGACGCCATTGGGACAGAAGCAAAGAAAGGGAAAAGAAAGATAATAGTAATAATAGAAGAACAACGCCACAGACGGTCGAGGCAAATATGCCAAGTGGTTATCTCCCCATTAATTCCCACAGAACAAGCCGTCGTCACCGGCTGCTTCCTATCAGTCGTTTAACTGGTTCCTCGGCTTGTAATATGTTTCTGTAATCTTGTTCATCTCCCTTTGTACCGAGTCAGCAGTCGGTCGTGCTTCGTGTTTTCTGGGCAGCTTTCCTTTAGCATACGTCTTGAGCAGACACCGCGATTGTAGATGGCTGACGCACTGCAGTTGCTTATTGCCTTTTATGCGAAACCGTTCGTGACGAACTTTTTTTTTATGAAATAAAACTTCGAGTGAATAAAGTTGAGAAGCCGTACACGTTGTTAACCGGAAAATGCGAAGCGGTGAGGTCCTTTTATAGAAACAGACTTCTCGTCGAACAGCTTTTAATGGGGAACGGGGGCTGCGGAAACGTACGAAGCAGCGTAATATGAGCCTCACGAAACACAGCGCCGTCTCAATATGTTTTTTTTTCTTTTTTTCTGCCCTCGTGCGTAGACTTCGCTGAAGCGCACGCATACGTATTAGACTGACGAGCTTTCCGGCGCAGCGTAAATATAGACGTTTATGTCGACACCTTCGTCATCGCAATACTCGATCTTTTTGTTTCCTTTAGTGAATATTCGGCTTCGCTTAAAAGTTCATTCGTAGCGAAAACAACGACGCACCGCAAATCAGTGACGCCGTTGCTGCTTGAACTGTGTTCGATCAAAAATATTTTCTTTTTCCGAACACAAAAAAAGCAAAAACATAAATAGAAGACACGAGAGTGAATCTAGTGACAGTTTCATGCCTTTAAAGGGACACAAAAGATGAAGTTCAGCTGCATTTGTGAATTGCGCTTTCTTTAAATTATATACATTTGAGGAGAGGTCGGTGCCTATTTGTGGCGCCGCCTACTCCTGTTACGTGATAGTTATCGTCGGAAAGTTGTCAGCAATCACCAAAGTGGACAGACAAACACATGAACTAACATTCACGTACTAAGTCTCAGCACTGCAAACTAAATTAATGTTCACGCCACAGAAGAGTTAACATAGCATAAATACTCCCAAAACCGTAATGTTCACAAGCAACGCATGAGTTCACACACCAGAAACGTTAACAAAACCAAGATATTCACACAGAAGATGTTGGGCACTTGAATCATCATCATCATCATCAGCCTGGTTACGCCCACTGCAGGGCAAAGGCCTCTCCCATACTTCTCCAACAACCCCGGTCATGTACTAATTGTGGCCATGCCGTCCCTGCAAACTTCTTAATCTCATCCGCCCACCTAACTTTCTGCCGCCCCTTGCTACGCTTCCTTTCCCTTGGGATCCAGTCCGTAACCCTTAATGACCATCGGTTATCTTCCCTCCTCATTACATGTCCTGCCCATGCCCATTTCTTTTTCTTGATTTCAACTAAGATGTCATTAACTCGCGTTTGTTCCCTCACCCAATCTGCTCTTTTCTTATCCCTTAACGTTACACCTATCATTCTTCTTTCCATAGCTCGTTGTGTCATCCTCAATTTGAGTAGAACCCTTTTCGTAAGCCTCCAGGTTTCTGCCCCGTAGGTGAGTACTGGTAAGACACAGCTATTATATACTTTTCTCTTGAGGGATAACGGCAACCTGCTGTTCATGATTTGGGACTGCCTGCCAAACGCACTCCAGCCCATTCTTATTCTTCTGATTATTTCCGTCTCATGATCCGGATCCGCCGTCACTACCTGCCCTAAGTAGATGTAGTCCCTTACGACTTCCAGTGCCTCGCTGCCTATTGTAAATTGCTGTTCTCTCCCGAGACTGTTAAGCATTACTTTAGTTTTCTGCATATTAATTTTTAGACCCACTCTTGTGCTTTGCCTCTCCAGGTCAGTGAGCATGCATTGCAATTGGTCCCCTGAGTTACTAAGCAAGGCAATATCATCAGCGAATCGCAAGTTACTAAGGTATTCTCCATTAACTTTTATCCCCAATTCTTCCCAATCCAGGTCTCTGAATACCTCCTGTAAACACGCTGTGAATAGCATTGGAGATATCGTATCTCCCTGCCTGACGCCTTTCTTTATTGGGATTTTGTTGCTTGCTTTATGGAGGACTACGGTGGCTGTGGAGCGGCTATAGATATCTTCCAGTATTTTTACATATGGCTCATCTGCACCCTGATTCCGTAATGCCTCCATGACTGCTGAGGTTTCGACTGAATCAAACGCTTTCTCGTAATCAATGAAAGCTATATATAAGGGTTGGTTATATTCTGCACATTTCTCTATCACTTGATTGATAGTGTGAATATGGTCTATTGTTGAGTAGCCTTTACGGAATCCTGCCTGGTCCTTTGGTTGACAGAAGTCTAAGGTGTTCCTGATTCTATTTGCAATTACCTTAGTAAATACTTTGTAGGCAACGGACAGTAAGCTGATCGGTCTATAATTTTTCAAGTCTTTGGCGTCCCCTTTCTTATGGATTAGGATTATGTTAGCGTTCTTCCAAGATTCCGGTACGCTCGAGGTCATGAGGCATTGCGTATACAGGGTGGCCAGTTTCTCTAGAACAATCTGTCCACCATCCTTCAACAAATCTGCTGTTACCTGATCCTCCCCAGCTGCCTTCCCCCTTTGCATATCTCCTAAGGCTTTCTTTACTTCTTCCGGCGTTACCGGGCACTTGAATGCCGCACTCTAAATGCAACAAGTACAAATGCTACACGAACACAAAGACACAATGAACATGCAATCAAGTCTACCTGTTAATAATAACACTGCGAGCTAATTACGCTTTTGATATGTCACAAAAACAAAACAAAAAGAAAACAAAAAAACAGCGACTTTGATCGCGAGGCGAGGCACGGTCAGCGAGAAAGACGTTAAAACGCGAGACAGGTGACGACGCTATACTTTTAAGTCTGTATCCACCGCGGTGACTTAGTGATTGTGGCGTTGCAATGCTAAGCTCGAAGCCCCTGGTGTTAACAGCGCAAAACGCAAAATGAGCACGAGACAAGAAGACGACACCACAAGCGCTGTACGGTGATAGCGGTGTCGCCTTCTCGTCTCGCGTCGCTTCTGCGTTTTGCGCTGTTAACATCAGGATGAGCTGTGCTCATCGTTAATTACTTTTCGTTGATTAAAATTCGTTAGCTAAACCATCATTGGAGTACGCTTCTAAGATATGGCATCCGCATCAAGCTTGCCTTATTGACATGCTGGAGTCTGATAACAATAGTAAGAGACGGTGATCTTATTCAGCCATCTGAGGTTGCCACCGAACTGAACCTATTCTTTAGTTCCGTGTTTACTAACGAAACGCCAGTTCCCACAAGTTTTCATGCTATTAGTATAAACGCGGACATGAATGACATCCTAATTACGCAAGAAGGCATTGAGCAAGCTATTGATCGTTTGCCGAGTAATTCAGCCCCCGGACCCGATGACACATGTCCAGAATTGCTCAAGTTAATGAAACCAGTGATAGCTCGCATACTCGTCCCAATTTTTCAGCAATCCATTGACACAGGAATTGGGCCTGACGCTTGGAAAATCGCACGCATTATGCCTATATTTAAATCTGGAGATTCTTCTGTCCTTTCAAATTACAGGCCTATCTCATTAACGAGTATACCTTGCAAAATTCTGGAACACATCATATCATCAGCAATAATGAAGTACCTCAGTCAGCAGAACTTTTTTTTTCGGAAACCAGCACGGATTCTTGTGTGGCCGTTCCTGCCAGTCACAGTTATTTGAACTCGGGGCCGACCTGCACGACGCTATACACCATTTAATGAGAATTGATGCCGTATTCATCGACTTTGCCAAAGCGTCCGACAAAGTTGCTCACAATCGTCTTATATTTAAGCTTGGAAATCTAAACACAAACAACAATGTCTTGAACTGGATAGTTAACTTTTTAACTAACAGACAGCAGTTCGTGCCTGCCAATGAAGTTAGCTCCGCACTAACCCATGTAAAGTCTGGTGTGCCTCAAGGTTCTCTGCTCGGGCCGATCCTCTTCCTTATTTACATTAATGACATAAGCAGCAACCTCACTTCTACAATTAGACTATTTGCGGACGACTGTGTTATTCAGAGAAAGATTACTGACCGTCATGACACTAATGCTTTGCAATCAGATCTTGACAAAATCGCTAAGTGGTGCGAACAATGGCATATGGAAATAAACGTTTCAAAAACGAAACTTGTAACATTTACGATGGCTGGAGTCACGGAACCCATCTTTTATTCTATCGGTAACGTGGCCATTGAAAAAGTTCTTGCAATCAAATACCTAGGTGTCCACATTTCTTGTGATTTGAAATGGCACAAACACATTGAATATATAACCACCAAAGCATCCAAACCCCTCGGTTTCATTAGGCGTAACTTGTACTTTGCAAATCAGGCAACCAAACTCTTAGCATACCCAACTTTAGTCAGATCTCAACTAGAATATGCCGGTTTCATCTGGAACCCGCATCAAGCTTATCTTGCCGATAAACTGGAATCACTTCAAAATAAGGCTTCTAGGTTTATCACAAGGAAATACGCTCGCTACTCCAGCATAATAGATATTAAATCATCTCTAAATTTAAGCTCACTTGAAAAGCGAAGACTTGTCACCCTGCTATGTCACTTTCACAAGCTCTATCACAATCCTTCAACGTTCACAGAATCTCATATCAAACGAGCACATCGCATTTTCCCCTATTAGATCACTGTCTCAAAGTGCAACCCAAGATAGTTCACACCAAACTTATGCGTCATTCACCATTGTTTCTTGCCATCTATCGTTGGAATAAACTACCTGCAGAAATCGTTACCGAAAATAATTACGACGCATTTGCGAACAAACTGTGAATACTCTGTGCTGGTCCTTAATAGATTATTATCAGAAGTGTATTCTTTTTTACGTTATCTTGAGAATTGTGGCCCACATGTCTGCGTGTTCTCAAACACTTGTTTTATCCAGATATGTTCCGTTTTCATCAGCGCATGTTTGTTTATGCTTTTCTAATTGTTCACTGTGTTATGCAATATGATCACTTTATTGTATTTTTAACCCCCTATGTAATGCCTGTAAATGGCCTTTAGGACATGTGAATAAAAAAATCCAAGTAAAGCCGCTAGATTCCTCACCTCCTCATATTATCATTATCACAGTGTGTCATCCATAAAAAGAACTCTTGGCATTTCAGCCCACATCTCCGCCCGTATTGACCACGAACTCAAGGTATACCCACCCTTCGCGCGGACTAAAAAATTTTTACACTCACGTTTAGCGTTGTAAATGAATGAGTGGAACGCCCTACCGCCATTCATTGTCAACATTAAGGAATTATCTTTCTTCCAAACTGTTTTACTAAACTACCTTAATGAGCAAGCCTGCCATCCTAGCTGATCTTTTCTAAATACCATGTTATCCTGCTTGAGCTCCCTACTACATTTGATCCCTGTCATGTGTAGGTTGCGTTAGTTAAATAGTGCTGTAGTTCGCTCTGCCATTATTGCATTATAGAATCATTGCGCCACGATACTACTAGATGCACTGTACCTTCTTGATGCTGAATACAATTATGGTCTTTATTTTGTGTTTTGATCTTCTTGCTTATAACCCCCCTTTTGAAATTTTCTTGTTGTTGTTATAATGCCCTATTCTGGTCCCTTAGGGTAATTAAATGTAGCGAAATGAAAATGAACAAGCCCAAGCTGCTATTTATGCTCGACGGTTCGGGCTCGGCCGCGGCGGTGCCATTTCTCTGGGGGTCAAATGCAAGGCACTCGTGTACTTAGGCTCATAGGTGCATGTTACAGATACCCGGGTGACCAGTATAAATCCAGAGCCTCCCCCTATAGGGTGTGCGCCATAATCATGCCGTGGTTTTGGCACGTAAATTCCCAGAATTACATATTGAGTTTGCGTAGAAGCACATTTATGCCGCTAGAATTGCCGAAATTCAATAATGCAGCCGGTATTAAAGGGCAAAGTATGTAATTTCAGGACGTAGCATGAAAAAAAGAAACATACCTTAGTTTTTATATTAGACACTTGTATTATGATTTGATATTGGAAAAAAATAACGCTCCAAATAACGGTGTGCGTCGGAGCAATACCCAATGTGTGAACTTTGCACGCGCAGACATACTCATAGGCGCTGTTCTATAAACTGCGATAGGTATTTTTATGGGCGGTTAAGAGTGCTTAGAAAATCGGTATTTCAGTTAACAAAGATTGTGACCCTTAGAATAATATTTTTCTGAAAGAGTGTCCTCTAGATAAAAAAGCTGATATTTATTTTAAATGCAGAATACGTTTCATTCAGATTTGTTGAACATCATAAGCCAAATAACAGAAAATGTTGCGATAGTTGTCGCTGTGAGAGTTGTCCGAATGCGTAAGATCGGTTGCTGTTACAGTTGTCGGTGTGAGTGACAGTCGCTACAGGAACAGTCGTCGCATGACACTTATTGCTGCGACCACTGTTGCTTTATTTCATAGTTGTTCCAGAGGCTCCGGAAGCGTATTTCGAGTACGGGCGGAAGGAACCGGCGCTCATTTCGTCTACACAAACAGTTTTTATACTCTGAAACTAAGGCTTAGTAAAGGAGGAGGCCGCCCTCACTGCTTGAAAGGAGTGGAGGATGACGTGCCCCCGTGCAATGATGCATAAGGGGGGGGGGTACCTGGTACCACTGGTCTCCCGGTTCCGGAGCCCTTGTTTCTCACTGTAAAGCCGAAGCTACTTAAGCGAGTTGGCACAATGACATCGTTACCTATAGCGCAAACAAAATGGACTACAGAATAAGGAAGGACGACACGACAGGAACGCTTGTGTCGCGTCGACCTTGGTCTCGCCCTCATGTCGTGTCGTCCCAGTATATTTTGTTCGCACTGTATAGTGAAGATCAAGTTGTCGCTGTGGTAGTTGCCCCTGTGTGTGAGAGTTGTTGCAGTGACGGTTACCGGCGTGAGTGATAGGCGCTGTAGCTACAGTTGTCGCTGTGACAGCTATCGTTGTGGCAGTTATCACTATGACAGCTGTCGCTGTAACATTCGCTGTTGACGCCGTTACTGCTGCGCCAAGTGTGGCTTTATGTGACAGTTGTCGCTGTGGCACTTATCCCAGTGAATGTCTGTTGTCCAGTGACAGTTGGTGTGAGTCAATGCAATGATAGATGCCGCAGTAAAGTTATCACTGTGACAGTCTGTTGTAGCAGTTGCCACTGTGGCAGTTGTCACTTTCTCAACTGCCGCTCTAAACTACTGTTGTCGTTCTGGCAGTTGTAGCTGCGACAGTTTTCCGTATGTGTGGCAGTTGTGACAGTGACATCGCTGCTGCGACAGTCGGTGTTGAGGCAGTTGCCGCTGTGACCATTGTTGCTGTAACAACTGTCATTCTGTGTGGTTGTTGTCGCTCTGGTACTTGTCTCAGTGACAGTTGTCAGTGCGAGGGACAGTCGCTGTGGCAACTATCGTTGTGACAGTTATCACTGTAGCAGCTGTCGCTGCTACAGTGATAACTGTAGATTTAGATCTCGCTCTAGATCTCGCTATTGAAGCAGTTGTCGCTGGGACAAGTGTCGCCCTATGTGATAATTGTCGCCGTGGCAGTTGCCCTACGCATATCAGTTGTGGCACTGACAGCGATCGCTTTGACAGTTGCTGTTGCGGCATTTATCTCTTTTTAAACTGTTGCTCTATATGCCAGTTGCAACTGTGGCCGTAGTTACTGTGATAGTCGTCCACATGTGCGGTAGTTTTCGCAGTTACAGCGACCTATGGAACAGTTGCTGTTAAGAGGAAGCTTTAGCTCGGGCCCAACTCCACGCGGCCTATTCAAATACATGTGAAATGCAAAAACGTTTTTCTGAAATAACCCCTGGGCTGATTTTAATGAAATTTGTTGCATATGAAAGAGAAAGTTAAATTCTAGTGACTGTCGCAAGTGTAATTTCGTTTTACGTCCTGAATTTTGTTAAAAGGATTTTCAAAAATACAAAAGTTTGGAAAAAATAGTAGCACGAAGTTTGCAAATTCGTAGCTCTGCATCAAGAACAGATATCGCGGTTCTGTAAACGGCATCGATTAGATCATTGAAAGCGGACGAATTGGATACGTTATTTTATATCTTACCTGAACTTTTAACGTTGTTCACAAGGGTTCTGCAAAAGCTGTATTTATATATTGCTAAATTGCTTGAGATTCATGCGTAACATATGAATTTTGTCCGCTTTAGATGTGCTATTAGATGCAATTCAAAGAATTGTATTATTATTTTTTGTTGCTGAGTTACAAAGTTGTAAACTCGATAGTTTCGTTCTTTTGAAAATTTTTCAATTTTGTCAATTTTTAATTACAAATGTATGGCCTAAATCGAAAATTGGAAACAAACAGTCGCTATATTTTAAGTTTCTTTTAAATGCAACATACGTAATTAAATTTGGTGCAGTTGTTGCCGAGAAGAACGAATTTTCCTTTTACATGTATTTACACAGGAGCACCCGAGCTAAAGCTTCCTCTTAAGGCGGTTTTTTGTATACTGTTTTGTTTTTGAAACTTTTGCTGAATATGGTTGTTATCGCTGTGGCAGTTGCTCCTATCAGTGACAACTGTCGCAGCGAGAGTTGTCATGTGACCGTTATCGCTGTGCCAGTCGTCGCAATGGAGCAGTGACAGCTATCGCTTCCACTACTTCGTGCTGTGAGTGAGAGAGCAAGTTTTTGTAGAGGCTGTTAATTATCAAGGGCACCTTCACGGGTAATCAGCGATTCTCTACGTGCCTAAAGAAATCGCTTTCTCGTTCGACTATCGCGGAAATTTCGAAGAGGCCTGCTCTGTTATCCGTCGCATATTGCTCTCTCTTGTGACCACTTGCGATGTAAACACGATAATGTAAACAGACACGCGCTTGAGTGCATGCCACTTGTATTAAAGGTCAGGAACTACTTTGGCAATAGGGTCGTATCAGTGGCGCGGCAATGTTTACAAGGCAGCCGCTGTTGATATGCGAAGTGTACAATGGATTGCGAAGGAAGGCTGTTCCGTCAAGCGGCGATCCACGTCGCAAGCAAACTGAAGCCCTTACTGACATAAGCTTTGAAATATTTGGTAAGCTTTAGCGTCACGATTACGAGCAAATTGTTTGTACGTGCCCTGGCCGATGTTGTACGTCATCCCGAACGTTCGGAATGCTGAAATATCATGCTTCAAGGGCCAGAAATATTACACTAATATGGCTCAGCTTGTGGAATGTCTCGTATGACAGATACGTCAGTCATACGACAAGCGGAGGCGTTTCATTGTATTCCCGGAAAGACAAGGAAACGGAAAGCACGTGACTGGCCTCGTTGAGGTTCGTTTCGTTGTGCTGTGGGTTTAGAGTCCTTGACTTGATTTATCAGAGACCGTGTTGCGTCAGTGGCTACAACCTCCGATGTGATCCGCCGTTGTTCTCGGTCTGTACATGACTGATGCGTCCTCGAAGAGCGCGCAGGCATGCGCGCACTCCGCTTATTGTCTCTGAGATGTAGCATGAAGTGTTTAAAGAATACGTACAAGGAAATCGTAGATCATTACGAAGCCGAAGTATCTTTCCGCCACCGCATCGGGCTCTCTCTCTGGAGGACGCTCACATTTCCCAGCGCCTCCAGGGAAACAATTATACATCACCATATCGTATCTACTTAACTCAGACGAGGTACTATAACGACGCCCTATGCAAAATTTGTAAAGAGAAAGGTACGCTAGACCATGTAATATGGGAGTGTGCTGGCTCTCAAGGGGCCAAGGAAAAGATTGACAGTAGAGAAGCCTGGGAGGCCTTGCTCCAGAGCGAGGCTGAAGACGACCGGCGTCGAGCAATCCGCCTGACCGTTGAGGCCGTGAAGACTCACCGTCCTCAACGCGCGGGGACAGCTTCGTCCTCCCCCCTACCTGCGTGTAAGTTAAGTGCGAGGCACCCAAGCTCGGTGGAATAATCAAGGTTTCAATCAATCAATCAATCAATCAATCAATCAATCAATCAATCAATCAATCAATCAATCAATCAATCAATCAATCAATCAATCAATCAATCAAAGAATACGAATATCTGAACCCATCATAGTACCCATAGATGACGCCGTTCAGGGTATGTTTTTCCTCCTATTAATACCACTGCCTCGTTCGGTTTCCTCTGTCCCGACAACTCCTTGAGCGCAAAACAGCAGGGAGCTGTCCTAACAGTCAGTAATGGTTACGCCTTTTTCTAAGCGCAACACTTTTCCGACCGTGCCTGGCAAAACGATAATTGTCGCATTATACACGAGGTCCTTACACCGGGCCTAACCAACTTACCATACACTTAAGAGCCCGCGAAAAGGCGCCGAACTAAAATGGCTTGTGCGTTCGGTACAGGCTTTCCCTTTCGTACTTACTATACGAAGAAACGGGAACGCAGGGTTAATCTGCAGACCAGACGCTATCACGCGTCTTCTTCGCCTGTCGCTACGGTTGATATACGGGTTGGGAGCTCGAGGGCGTGTGGGAACCGAGAGGGCGACCTTGAAATAATAACAAGTGCGAGAGACGGGGTAGGTGGCGTGGGGTGCAAACGCGCATAAGCGGCCCCTACCAAAGCCACCTAAAAATTTCCACTACGAGCGTGTAGGCTTCAGTGTCTGCGCATCCCGCCAGACTTAGCGGGAAACGGGTTCAGTGGGTCCCTGGCAGACAACTATCCGGCTCACGCCGTTGTCTCACCAGTTCCGCGCAGCAGAGCCACGGCTGCGAGGTCTGCAAACGCGGATTCTTGCGTGGGAAATGACTGTAAGTGATGCTGGTTGACAGGTTATCGGGTTATGCTTGGTTTACGTAACAAGCGCAATCTAAACGGTACACAAAGAGGAGAACGTTCTTCCCAGCGTTTGAGATGTCTGCATCACCTCTCTGCGTCCCCTTGACATCGTGCCGGTAAGGTGGATGAAGAATCAAGGGGGGCAGCCATAGCTTTCACAGTTCTGCATGGAACTGCTGAGAAAGAGTGTACGGTGGCGGTTGTGACGGAATCGCCTTTCCGTGCAGGGATTCCCCGTAGGCAAGCGAAGCCGACCCAACCCTTCGCGAACGCTGCCCCGTCGACTTCACCCCCCGCTCAGAAACATCCCGCCTTCTTCGCCTTTCCTCCCGCTGATTACACAGTGAACGAATTACTAGGCTAGTCGTTGCGTAATCGGGCGAGACCCCAGCGGGTGCGTAACCCAGACAGTGGGTACCCCCTTGTCCCGCCGCCGCCGCCAAACTTCCCGGAACAAACAGCGGCGCGGTGAGAGTGAGGAATTCGGGGCTCAATCCGGCCCCTCCCTCGCAACGTCTCGAGAGCGTCGTTGCGTCCGCTTTCCGAGACCGGAGTTTGATGCAGCTGTAGGTAGTGGACGCCGTGTCCAGGAATATTAGACATTGCCCCTGCGGCCGCCTGCTCCGCAATGCACCCGCGCGTAGCTCAATGGACAGCATTTTTAAATGGGATGTTTCAGAAGACC
Source organism: Dermacentor variabilis (assembly GCF_050947875.1). NCBI lineage: Eukaryota > Metazoa > Arthropoda > Arachnida > Ixodida > Ixodidae > Dermacentor > Dermacentor variabilis. Next base: position 121,938,483 of record NC_134576.1, read on the forward strand.
GCCCGAATTTTTCAAAAGCTTTGAGTTAGAAATGTGGAGACGTGCGGTACGCGGTCTTATAATTACGCGCATATGCGGCACTTGGCCGTAACGTCTAAAAAATGAAGTAGTCGCTGTGAGACATGAATGCGCCGCTTTAGCGATTCTTTGTAGCGATGTGTTGATCACACCGCAATCTTTGTGATAACACGAAACATGAACGAGGTGTCGTGAGATCACTCAGCCGTAAGTAAATAATTTTTTTTTTTGTGCCCATAGGATGTCGCCGAATGAAACTGATCTCAGTAGAACTGCATGACTAGTGCTTGGCAGTTACGCGACCATTCCTAGCTCTTCCTGTGGTGCCCTTCTATTACTTGGATATACCACTGCGCAGAAATATTTTTTGAGCTTTGGTATTTTGATTATCTGCTACAAAAAGAGAAGCTGAAACAGAGTATTACAAGATGGCTATGTGTAATGTTGCAGTCGCTATAAACACAGGACGTCGCAAAACTGACTTGCTGCGGCTAACACAACGCGCTCTTTAGCGCGGTGTCGTCAGCTTGACGGAATTTGGCTACCACAATTTTTCGCAAACAGAGAAAGGAACGTAATAAGGTTGGCTTTTAAGTTAATTGAAAGTTACTCGCATCATACTCACGCATGTACATTCATGCAAAAACATCCCTGTGCCAAAATGCCGCGTTGTTGCTGCTACCGCAATATAAAAAAAAAGAACGCGTATAAGCCACCTGGTGACCCTGCCACTGCGCTGTCACTGTAGTGGCGCATCTTGTGTAACTAAGTTTCTCACTATATTACCTAGAGGGAAATCTGGCGCTGCTGCGCTGTGGTATGCATGGGAAGGCCGGTATATTGGGACTTCAGATTGGCATCGTTCTCGGAGAGACAGGACACCTTGAAGACGCGCTTGGCATGCACCGTTCCGTCTGTCAGAATGATTCATTTTCTACTAAAATGGCACGTAAAAAGTTGTTTTGGTTTTATTAGTACGCAAAAACATGTTTTGTTTAAATATGAGAACTTGTCATTGTGTGTACGATTCTATGTTACGTAAAAAGTACCAGCAGGCCGCTAAAGTTGGAGGACAGACGACAAGGTTCGCGCTCGCCTTGAAACAGTTTGTCGTCTGTTCTTGCTTTTCTTCGCTGAGTCATGCATTGTAGGTGAGTAAAGATGTAACATGCGTGAATGGAAAGATTTTACGAATATTTTGCTTTTAAGAACGCGTTATTTGTGTAGTCACATATCCACGTTTTAGACGAAGCCTCTTACAACACCAGCCAACACGAGCCTCGCAGCTTACTTTACTCACTCACTCACTCACTCACTCACTCACTCACTCACTTACTTACTTTTACTTACTTACTTACTTTTACTTACTTACTTACTTTGACTTACTTACTTACTTTTACTTACTTACTTACTTTTACTTACTTACTTACTTACTTTTACTTACTTACTTAATTTTACTTTACTTACTTTTACTTTACTTGCTTTTACTTTACTTGCTTTTACTTTACTTGCTTTTACTTTACTTGCTTACTTGCTTACTTACTTACTTACTTAGAGGACTGTAAGCCCTTATGGAATGTTACAGTGTGTAATCACACAGATGCAACAGTATACCCTCAACTGTCAGTCAGCGTAAAATCGCAAGTAGAGAACATAAAATACAATTCACGAAAAATGCAATCCTCAGTTTCGTTCAAAAGGATGTTAAGATGTCAGCGTCAGGAAGAACTTCCGGGCCAAGGCGACATTCCATCGAGCTTCAGTGCGCACAAGAAACGAATATTCACTTGTACGCACCTACTCGTGATCTATAAGGCGAAAACAAAAAAACAAACATGTTGTGGGGGTGTTTTGCGTTAGTTACGTGTCTGGAGACGTGCACTGCTCGCGTAATTTCATTTGCCACCTTTCCCACCTGGAGGAGCACGCTATAGAGCGTGCTGACGTGCAAAACCCTCCGGCATTCGTTAAGAGGGGCCGAGAAATCAATGCAACAGCACGAACACCTCGTCTCGTCGAATGACGAGTCTGACGGCAACTTTCCCAGTGTTCTCCGACACTTGCAGGCGTCAAAACAATCACACGGCGTCTCATAAATCACTAACCAGCCTTGAAAGAAGCAGCACATCTCAGCAGGTCAGTCTCCATTAAAGCTATCGCGTGACTTGAAAAAGAAAAAAAACTTCCACCGATGAATTACTACTCGAGTTTTTGTTTGAACAGTGTCAACTTTACGTCGTAGATTAGTCAACATACAGGTGATTATCACAAATTTACTGGCGCTCGCCGCTGGTTGCGACACATCGCCTATTATACAAGGAAGATCACGTACTAGAATTCGCTGTCTTTGCAAAAAATTTAGCTCCTCCGATTTGGAGCACGTGGTGAGGTCGCCGCGATTTTGCCTACTCAGGGCAGTGTGTGTCGTTTGCGTCACAAGCCGGCATTGGATATAGTTTGCTTAAAATTAAATTATGCAGTTTTACCTGCCAAAACCACTTTCTGATTATGAGGCACGCCGTAGTGGAGGTCTCCGGAAATTCCGACCACCTGGGGATTTATTTAACGTACGTGCACCTAAAATCTAAGCACACGGGCGTTTTCCGCCCCCACCGAAATGCGGCCGCCGTGGCCGGGATTCGATCCCGCGACCAAGTGCTCAGCAGCCCAACACCATAGCCACTGGGCAACCACGGCGGGCATACAGTTTTCTTTCTTTTTCGACGCCTCCACACGCTCATCCGCACTATACGCCCACTGCTGACTACGCGCCCCATGCAAGTCCCAAACCTTCGAGTTCAACGGGCACAGACGCCCCTCTCCTTCAGCCTCGCAGGAGCTGGCCAATTTCGCTCCGAGGAACTGATAACTGCGTGTGCGGAGGTGGCCTTGCCGCGGCCACGGTGACGACGGTAGTAGTCCTAACGATCGACGTCGGCATGCACTTGTAATTAAAGGCATCGCCGTCGCGCGATTCTCCACGTAGGAGGAATGGGAGCGAAAGGAAGGGGAGGGGAAAGTCATCTTCGCCTTCATCGTGTGTGATACGGTGAAGCCCAGAAGGAGGTGAGGAGGCGAACCAAGGGCGAGTAACCACGAAGAATCGCCGTTGAATTAGTTGAATGAAAGATAAACGTTTAGGTTGGCGCCCGCCGAAGAAGGTTCGTCGACTGTTCGATGGAGAGGAGATGGCGCGCGATTTTGACGCCATCCTTCCGAAGATTGCTGGAGTGGGATCGAGAGCGGGAGGGAGGGGGGGGGGGCAAGGCGCATGAGGGGTTGTTATATATAGTAGGGAGCCTACGTACGTGTGCGACTCCGTGTCTTGAGAGAAGCAGTCGCGCACTTATGTAGGCAACCTCGGTTGCACGCGATTGATGCTCCCTCTGGGGAGGCAAGTGAGACGCAATGCCCCATATGAACATTTCCGCGCAGTGAAGCAAAAGTTACACTGTGCATTGTGTGAAACCAATCAGTAAGACACAAACAACGCAGAGGTTCGCATGAAAATGAGGAATCGCTCAATAGTGGTAGAACAAGGAATGTCTAAAGGTAGGAGCCAGTGTTTAAACTATGGGATTTGTCTTTGTCAGGGCAACGTCTCGTTGCTCTCACAAAGAAGAGTTTCCTTGACGAAACATTGACGTCTGAGGAGTTCCTGGTTCAATAAGTCCAGTGTTATTAATAGCGTTCAGAGAGAGAGAGAGAGAGAGAGAAAGTAAAACGGGATTACGGATTACCTAATTCCATGCTCCAGTTAAGAGGAAACTAAAGAGAAAAATTATTTCTTCTGTATCGGCAGATTACCCGTCAACAATAATAAAGGTACCACTCTTACCACGATAAGGCGCTTAGTAAGCCAGAATAAAGGCGCAATAACAGAATACGGGTGGCAACGCCTCCTAGAAGTTCCCACACCAGCTTACTGTGACGTCACGGATTTTGACAGCGTCTTCTAGGGCCTAGGTATTTCTTTACTACATTGTGTTCTAAATCAGCCAAGGATTGAACACGGCTAGTTTCGGGAACTTTTATTAAGTGAACGCGGCCTAAATACGAAAAAGAGACTTTGAAATCTGTGAGGTTACAGGGACGTACGAGCGTTGGAGATGCGACGCGAAGTTCGAGAACTGAAACTTTGACCTCCATTACCTCTCCTAATAATCCACCCATTATTTCAACATTAACCGGAACCCGTGTTGTCAAAGAACGCTTTATTCGGACAAACCGATTTAGTGTTGTGACTTAGTGTCCATAGACTGCCTGCCACAATCTGAAGTCAACACGAAGGCTTACGTACCACGCGGCGTTAATCCTTCCGTGATACCTTCATACATCTGGCGCCGAACACATGAGGATTAGTGGCGGACAATGAAGCAGGCACTTTTTTTTTTTGTGGTTATATCGTTCCAGGTTGCCCGACAAGACCCGTAGCCGTGGATGCATTGCCTGCTACAGGTGGGACGCAATTCTTCAGGTATCTTGCAGACCGATGACCAAGCGAGCGGTGCGGAAAACAGGGGTCGTCTGGTCCACGTCAACAGAAGAAAGAATCTACGATTTAAAAGAAAGAAAGGAAGGAAAAAAAGAAAGGGACGTAGTGGGAAGTGGCAGCTTGGAAAACTGGTAGCTCAGACAAGAAGAAAAAAAGCAGTTAGAAATTCCCCATGGCAACACAACGGCAACATGGAAAGGTAGACCCGAACATCCTTATGCAAGAGTTCCGAGGATGCGGCTCGTGGTTGCTCGAAGAAAATGAGGTACATTGGAGATACATGGAGATTCTTTTTAAAGAAGAGCCTTTACGAGGGGCTTAAAGAATTGAACAAAAACGATCTATGGACGTAGGCAAGAAAAATGGATGCGAAAACGTGTGGAAAGTCATTAGGCCAATTGAGGCACCCCCCCCCCCCCCATACCGGAACCTTACTCGCTGTTCTCACAAACGCGGCCTGAATTATAGCCTCGGAAAAGGGGGCGGGGCACAACCGCACGTTGGGATTCTTGGAATAGGTGTGCGAGTTGATTTGAAAAAAAAGAAAAAGAGAACGCGCAGCAGAAGAACAGAGGTTTCAATAAGCTGCAGCGGACCTCTGATGGCTGAGAGAGTCAGATTTACCCGGTATGGGGCCATAACCGATTATTAAGAGTTTATACATAATTCTCAACGAATTCATGCAGGGTTATCATGAATTAACACGGCAAGGTGGGCGAGTTGGTGATTGAACATGTTCCTGTGGGTGGGCAGCGTAACCCGGACGAAAGACGAGAGGAAGTACACAGTACGAGCGCAGACTAACAACTGGTTCATCTTTTCAAACAAGGGACTATAATATACAGAAAGTGTAAACACGTGTAAAGCGATGTTTGCAAGGGTGTTAGCCTATCTTGCCATTCAATAAATGAGTTTCTTTATCCTGAAGAGTGATAGAAGTCTGGCTGACGCATGCGCCTGAGTTTACATGCATGAAGTAGGCTTCCAGAACTCGCGGTTGATTTGATTCATACTTTTATACAATATTTACGTTTGTTCAAACACAGGTTTGCATAAGCAACCTCTGTACTTATTAAGCCTTGGGTGCTCTTCTCAACTACACGTTCTCGAAAAATTAAGACGGACGAGGAGGCTGAAAAAGAGAACTATGCAACTTTCCGGGCTTGGTTGCTAATGGTCCATTAATGTGGTTATAAAGCTCAGCCTGGTTGACGCCAAGTCGTAGAGGTGCGGTCTCCATTGACTTCCGCCGTGGCCAAGTTTAATGACGGGCACCCAACTCTCAGATATGTGTGCAGAGAGAATGGAGAACAAGCACATATTTTAACTGGGCAAGCATCTGGTTGTCTGCCCTACACAGGAGTAATAAAATAAATAAAAAAAAGAATGGCATAACATGATGAGAGAGAAAAGGACGACGCGTTGAAAATCGCCACATAGTCACGTGATGCCGCATCCACCGGCCAAAATGCTCGCTTAAACGCTACGGTTAATCCCCGACAAGAGGATAAAGAACGAGTGTGAAAAATTTGGAGGACGCTTAAGCTTCACCTTTAAGATTGGAATACAACAGCATTTCAAAGCGACCTGACTGCGTCTGACGCTTCCCGGCAACTGGAGCACATGTAGCCGTAATGTTTACAGTTTTGCTGGCCGCGAACGCTATGCACGAAGGCGGGCTTTGTGGTAGAAACGCGGCCTCTTGCGTGGGCCGCGATGCGACGGAGGCGAGCGCCAGCTGGAGGCATTGTAAAGAACTGGGCGCGCCGCTCCATGGCCCCCAAGACACCCATCACGCTGGCGCGCAAATGGCGGACGCCGCGGCCGGTTTGTGTATGTGAAGGGGTTTCTTTGCGTTTTCGCGTAGCAGAATTATGTTTTCTCGTATAGTCGAATTATAATCCGAGAGCTATCGTGTCTGTATGTTGTGTGTAAGACGTAGTTTACGATTTTTCCACGTCTTTTACCTTGCGGAATTCAATTAGTTCAGTAAATTCGTTACGTCACACGGTGGGCCTGGGTATGGGCGGTTCCAAAAACTTTTTTCCAAAAAAATTTTCTGCGGCACGGGCTCCTTAACGCTATCGCTTTAAAACTATTATCACTTATCACTGCTGCAGAGTCTGTCGGCTCACCGCAGTAGAAAAGTATTTCCGAAAGATTACGACGCGTTATGCGGTATACTACATATGGCGCCGAGAATGTTCACGTCGCAATCGTGCCCTATAAAATCGGGAGCGTAGAACGTGTGCGTCAGTCTGCTTCTTAATGCCCTTATTAGCGAGTGCCAACAGCAAAAGTGAAGTGCGCACAGATCGAAACGCTAAACCTTTCATCACACGCTCGGTGCGTCAAATGCGGCACGCTGTAAGAGAGAAATAGTTCAAGAAAAATGAAAGGGAGAGAAGGCGACCAGGACTCAGCCCGGTTGGCTACCCTATACTTGGGAAAGAAAGGGAGATGGGAAGATTAAGGGAAGGAGGGAAGTCCAATACTGATGCGGCCGGACGTAGCGAAGTTCTCTGCTCGATATACCACAGACGGTAGCTCATTGCGGCATGACCTTCATAAATTGCTACAGCGCATTTGTAGCCTTCTGAAAACGTGTTACGCGAGACCAACGGTTGCAAGATTTCGTCCAACGAGTGGGGTCTTCTCGTCTAGCTTGTCTAGAGCTGTGCGCAGGACAAGCCTTTCAGGTTAAGCATATATATATATATATATAAACCGAGGGACGTCCAAGACACGTGTGACCTTGAACTGTGTACAGGACTTCAGCTTCCAGCGCTACATTCAAACGCCACTTGACTTCAGCCACAACGAGAACGTCGAAATCAGAAGCCGCGACTGCGTCGCTTCCTGCTTCCACCTCCGTGAGCCCCTCGGAATATAACGTCCACCAAAGGGTTATCTCCTCGGCCGAGCGCGGGAAAGAACCTCGCCCTATTCCAGATAGACAACTCGTCCGCGCAAGCGGCTGAAGACGGCGTACGTCTCGGCGCTACACATACGGCACAGCTTGCACCACCTACCCCTTTCCCCATCCCGCTTTCAATAAAGTTTACCAGCGGCAGCAAACACGAGATCTGCGACTTCCGCTTGTCTGAGCTCTTTCTCACACGAGACGGCGGGCGCTGGTGGCGGCCATATTTTTCAGAGCCAAGGTCGGCCCCTAGGGGGGGGGGGGGGGGGGCAGGCGCGACCGACATGTTTATGGCCGTTCCACACCGCGGCTTGGGAAGCAAGCGATCAGCATATGGCCGTTTCTCCCCTTTGAGATAGTGAATGGAGATGACATAAAAGTGTGTGTGTGTGTGTGGGTTGGGAGGGAGGGGGGGGGAGCTCAGGAACATGCCCGAGTGAGCAGCAGGAATTTGTCCTCGAGTTCTTGTCGCAGGTGAAGTCGTTGAAGATGCTGCTACACTTGCACGCTACGCAGTCCTCTGCCCTGTGTACAGACAATCGTGTACGCTCTAACGAACTCGAATGAAGAGCGAAAGAACGCCTGGTGAAGCGTATCTGTATACCAGGCACATATATGTATCATAAGAAGCCAACACTGACACCAAGGGCAACACACCGGAAACTACTTGTGCTGACTAATTGAAATAAATTATAAATTAATGGAGTTTAATTGCGGCAAGTATTTTTTTCATCCCCTTGCAATTCCATTAATTATAATTTCCTTATTTCAATTAGTCCGTACAATTAATTTCCCGTGTGTTGTCCTTGATGTCTGTTTGTTGCCCTCTTATGATATAACAAAAATCGAGCCTCTCGGTTAACTCCTTGTCTTCCCATTCACACACACACACACACACACACACACACACACACACACACACACACACACACACACACACACACACACACACACACACACACACACACACACACACACACACACACACACACACACACACACACACACACACACATATAAGCCATTCGATATGCAGATGACGCTAGCATTTCTTTCGCAGGAAAACATAGTCCTAGCATGGAAAGAGAATTCAACGCCTCGCTCGGAACTATTCGTATGAATAAATGCAAATAAACTACAGTTGAACGTTCGTAACTTGCTTTCACCTTTGCGCATCCTTCTTGCTACGTCATCATCATCCCTCATCACATCTTTATGTCCCCGTTCTCCCTCCCCCTGTGCAGAGTAGCAGGCTAGAGCACCTTAGCTCCAGGCCGAGCTCTCTGCCTTCTTTCAATTAAATTATCCCTCTATTGATAGTCGTGCAGAGCTTTCGCCGACGGGGTTCTCAGGTCTCCCACGTGAGGACGTCGAGGTGTTTGTTGCCTCGCCGCCCCCTCAGGAGCTCGCTGGACGGTGCCCTTGATTGTTTGTTTCCCGCTTGTTTCGGAGCCCGTTTTCAACCCAGCTGTCACGAATAGCGGTTTCATATAGCTGAGAGTTTATAATGCTAATCGCGTCTCTATACATCATTTGGCCTACTCGTGCCCACGTTATGTTTTAGATTGTCCACGCACAAGCAAGTATGATATAACGAGGGGGATCATCAAGCGGAATATCCAGTGCGTCCGTATCTATCAAAGGGCCCAGTGAGGTTGTATCGCGATGGTTAGTTTGTATTCTTATTTGTCGTTCTCAATAACCGAGACACGATTGATGCTAGACCGCGATGCGTTTTGATCTCGTTGACATTTCGCACACCGAGCCATACGTTATTATTATTATTATTGTTATTATTTTTTTTACCACTGTCATAGCGCGGCATGTTCTGTATAGTGTCGTTATCGGCTTTATCAGGCGTCCGCTGTTGAGATAACCTGTAACCCGTTGTCTCAGACAGCATTATCACGTTCACTTACGCACGCTTGCTGCCAGAATTCAGTCCAGGCTACAAAGGTGTTTCGTAAGCATGGGGGTAAGATTCCGCCCACGGGGAGATACGAGCCGAAAGCTCAACACGGTAGAACAGTTGATACACCGCAATTAAGGGGACGCCAACTGCGCAGCAAACGAAGGAAGTTATCCACGTAAGTATACGCCACCGCTAGCTCGCGCGGGAATGTGATTAGAAAACGCTCGAACGCTATCTTTTGCAGCCAGTTGCGCCAGCGATTGGGAACAAGACATGGTTGCAAGCGAGCTATTGCCGCTGGCACACTGGTTGAAGGAGGGGAGTCGAAGTTCAGTAACACTTCATTTGGGCCTATGGTTGGTACATAATTCTGAACTTAACGTTACGGCGCAAACGCCTAAGACGATCCACAAAAAGAGAGACACGAGACACACTGGCGCTGTGTGTGTTACTGGTACTGTGTGTGTCACTAGCGCCAGTGTGTGTCATGTCTTTCTTCTTGTGGATCGTCTGGGGTGTTTGCGCTGTAACGTTAAGAGTCGAAGTTCGTCGCCGTCATAAACGAACCTGCGCAATTAGAGAAATCATTAAATATTTAGTGTCTATATTAGCATGCGCACATTGTGCCTTTCCTTCCTTCATTTTCTTGTGTTCGGTGATCCTTGAATTGCTTACGCTGAAGTGTTACCGTACAGTGAATTATCCGTACGGCTGATGCGGCCAGGCGGCATTGCTAGAACTTCATAGTTTCAAAACGACTGAGCAAGAACTGCAAAGCATTCCGAACAACAGGAGCACGAACAACGCTGCCCACTGTGAGCTGTTAGAATTCGCCATTGCCAGGTATCCGAAAAAAAAAAAAAAGCCCTTCTGCCCACATTTTGATTCGCCTCTGTGAACAGGGAGGAAACGCCTGCGCTAACGTCTTCAATGGCGGCGCGCCACACTGAATCCACAAAATCATCTATACTCCACCAATTGTTCATTGACACGCGAGAAGAGAAAAAAAGAAGTATCTGAAAGGCCCAAGAAGTCTGCGCGATATTAGCTTTTATCGTTATCGTTGTGTACACGAAAGCACGCAAGCGCAAAGCGAGAGAAAAAAAAAGTTCTCAGTACAGCAAACTCGGAGAGCTGGCGGCTAATTTTTAACATGGACACCACGTCCAATTCTTTTGACTCAGAGAGGGAGGGGGGAGGGAAACAAGACGCGGGGCGCTAAACACGAGAGGGCGTTGCCCGCAGAATTGCAGCGGAATGAACAACGAACGCGACAATGCGGAACCAGCTGAACCAACAACCGAGTTGAAAGAACAGTGAAAGAACCGAGTCGCACCACCGGCGACTGGCTCCTCAAACTGGGAGCCACGTTCGTTAACTTGGAAACGCGGCGAGTAAGTGCGCAAAGAAGAAAAAGAAAAAAAGAAAGAACGTCACGGACAGAAACAGCGGAGGCAACATTTGCGAAGTGATTCGAGAAGGCAACAATGTGCAACACTTCGGCAACGCAACTGGGGATTTGCAGCGAAGGCGAGCGAAAAAAATAAAGCGCAATGACTTAACGAGACACATAACGCGCGCTGCCTTTCCGGCTTCCGATCGATAGCTTGGGGACGTGAGACTAATACGGACTGCAAAGACGACTCTGCGCGTAAGCGAGCCATAGGCGTAGTCTTCTTTTTTTCTTTGCCTTTGTTTGCGGGCGCCGAATCGACTGCCGCTGGCTTTGTTATCGGCTCGGCCTTGGCCCGAATCTCGCGTTACGGACCGGAGAGGGGACGGCTGATGCAACGGAATCAATAAAAACACGCCGGCGAGGAGGACAGTGTAGGGTTAGCCGGCGAGGCCTGTACACAGGCGGAAGTAGTGACAGTATACACTGGGAGGCTCGTGGGTGTATTATACACGTACTTGCTTACACGCGAGCTGCAAATGGACGTCAAACAAACGCGAGCCTCTCGTACGTGTTCCGGATGGAAGCGGTGCGCGTTCACCGCCCGTTGTCTCGGAACTGTCGGCGTATCTTAAATTAGGGGGTTTTACGTGCCTAAACCACTTTCTGATTATGTGGCACGCCGTAGTGGAGGACTCCGGAAATTTCGACCACCCGGGGATCATTAACGTGCACTTAAATCTAAGTACACGGGTGTTTTCGCATTTCGCCTCCATCGAAATGCGGCCGCCGTGGCCTGGGATTCGATCCCGCGACCTGGTGCTCAGCAGCCCAACACCATAGCCACTGAGCAACCACGGCGGGTCGTCGGCGTATTTCTCTGATGGCTCCCTCGTTTTACGTAATTGCGTCGGGGAGCTGGCCCCCGTTTCGTCGACGCTAACGGTGGCACACAGCTGGAACCGATCGCGAGAGCAAACAAGGGCGGAAAACATTTGTTTTTTTCGTAGCTAGGAGTGTAGCCATTCAGTTGTATTTTGCGACGATTCGCTTTATTTATCGTTATTATTTTGTCTTTGTTTGTGTGTGTGACCCGAGCATTGAGCGACACTCTTGTTCATTGCACAGCACTTCCGGTTCACCTCCTGAGACGACCGGGGGAGGAAATTCAATATAAATCAGAAAACTAGAAACAAAATAGTACAGTACGAAAGCCGTGCGTTTCACTGTACATATGCTGTCAGAGCAAAAGTTTAGTTACAAGTTGAGTTACCGAAGTGTCTGGAATAATGAGAATTGATTAGAAATCACTGAGACGACCGGGGACAATATTCGAAAGAAATAAGAAAAAAAAATAGAGCAAAAATAGTGAACTACATAATTCATGGGTTTTATTATAGATATGATATCAGAGCACAAGTTTAGTTACAAGCTGAGTTACTGAATTGTCTGGAATAATTATAATTACTCAGAGATCACTGATCACCGCACACGAAAGCACACACTCGTAGGCTTTAGAGATCCGCCACATGAGCACGACTTGGGCGGAATTCCTGGAAACCCGGAAGTAGAAAGCGGTAGTAACGACGTCACTAATGACGTCAAACACAAGAAAGTGGCATGATATTTAACCGGCTAACTAGAGAGGGGAGAGAGAGAAAATAATGCAGAGAAAGGCAGGGAGGTTAACCAGAGGTAGTTCCGGTTGGCTACCCTGCGCAGGGGGAAGGGTTAAGAGGGATAAAAAGAGAAACAGAGTGGAAGGGGGAGATAGAAAGAAAGGGAGACAAGCACGAACAAAGCGCGTACACTACAGAACGGTAGGGGGCGGCATTCTTAGAGTCTGTCGTGAAGTCCCGTAGACCGCAAGAACGTTAATAGCGCGAATAAGGCCTTCAACGCGGATGTTCTTTCGGAGCATTGGCCTAAAGCTTTTAGTTCTGAAAGTGGACGATTGTCCAGCTTGTCCAGTACCCTGCACATCACTTGTCTCTCAGCACTGTATCGCGGGCAGACACCGGCTAACTAATGGAAAGCAGTTGCCTCCGAGTTCGGTTCGTGCGAACCGGAACCGAACACGCAGGACCGAATAATGATGGGCCAGATTTTGACAGGGTGTGCTTGGGTCTAGTCTAACTGTTCATTGTTAATTGTTCATATTTAATTGGCCGCACTGCATTCTAAAGTCGCCAAGGACTATGCCTAAAAGCTTCTGACAACTTCTTTTTTTTTGCGCTAAAATGGCTAGTGGATAGCTGGGCTTCGGTTTCTCCGCCACGAATGAAACATCTGCCGGGATTTGCAAATAGATTTAAGCTGTAAATCAGCTGTTGATAAACATTTCGGTGTTGCCGGAGTGCCTTTCCGTTCTGCGAAAGTTAGAGGCGCGTTATGCACGAATTATTTGTCTTGTGATTTCGCGCTGCTTCTTACTCACACTTCTTACAAACAAAATTGCATTGTTGACCAATGACACCGCAAAATTTTTTTCTTGAAATCATACGGTTAGGCAGCCGCGAGCCCCTGCGCCTACGGTGACCTTATGGCGCCCACCACAAGGTCATCCGTCGATACCTTGTTTTCCAATAAAGTCTTTACTCATGCACTTCTTGAAACCAGTGCGCCTCACATGCACACGTGCAGCTTTAAATGCCTGCGTCCCGAATATAATTGTTCTCACTATTTGCCAGCAATGAGCATACGGTGTGCTCCTTTCTAAGTTTTATGCAATTTTCTATAAATTGCTTGCTGCAGGCTACATAATTCTAGTCCTCGAGCTGGATTATGCAGAAAGGCGGACATTATAGTTGCACGAAAAAGTCAAAATATATATTAGAAGAATTAACAAAAACTCACCAGTTATGTTCCTGATTGATTACTTACGGCAAAAACTGCAATTTATTAATCGTGACCGGTGAGTTTGCTAGGTGTATCTACTTGGGATGGTTTTCCAGAAGAGCACCATGCAGTTTTGGAGATAAGGGCCATCAAATTCGCCGTAAAAATGCCCTGTTGGCCCACTTACTTCTTTAACAAAACGCTCTTTCACGCACTGCAGCACGAGAGCAACTGGAACGCCCATACATTTCGTCCTACACTACGAGCAATAATATCTAGGAGCGGGTGTCATCCTGGAAATTCACTTCAAGTGGATCTGTTTTGTACTCGCTCGCTACAATTCGTAAATTGCAATACGTGCTGTAAGGTAGATAAGAAGTAAATTAGCGAATTTCTTGTATTTACCTGATTGTGTGTTTCGATTTCGTCAGCTAGTATTGTCCACCTCTCCGCGAATGATCCAGCTCAAGGATAAGAAGTATGCTAGCTTCCCCAGGCAATATATATATATATATTGCAATACTTAAATATGATGACTCCGTATATTGCGACATCGCTGCAAAGAGAGCTGGTGGTAGACTAAAAAATCGTGTGCATTAAATCACGTGTGAGGATAACTATCTATATTAGAAAAAAAAATAACGATATCACACACACTCTCTACAACACATCACTGTGTTTCCATTAAATACCCCTATAGCGCTGCAAGGCAACCCCTTCGAATTTAGGTATGTCATGAGCAAGCATTAAAATGAGCTCGAAGCTCTACTATAATGTTTGACAAGTTCACGAGAGCAAAACCAATACTAGAACGAGAAGATCGGAAACCAAGGTGCGCTATTTTGTGTAAAGCACAACCATGTGAAAGCAGAGGACAGCATAGGGGAAATTGCTTCGTTGTCAATTGAAGTGCAGAATTAACAAGCTAAAGGGAGACGAAAGTGGACTAAAAGACAATTTTCCGCCGGTGGGATCCGAACCCACAACCACAGAATTAGGCGTGAGTTGCACTAACAAACTGTGTTACGGCAACAACTGCTCCCACGTGTGCATTCTTCGGTATATATGTACCTGTGCCCAGTATATACAAATGCGTAAATACCTAATGCTTGCCCAGCAAAGGCTTTTTCTGTCCAATTAGTTCATTCATTCATTCATTCATTCATTGCTATCATCCTTAATTGGCATCTTAGCTTTCCCTTGCCTTCTCGTAGTCAAGCCTTTGGCTGAGAACCAGCGATTGAATCGATCGCTGGCTATTCTAAATGAAGACACTCTTGTTCAGGTGCGGACGCAATTACTCAGCAGAAACGCTAGTGTTTATTTTCTTCTTCTTTCTTTCCCCCTTTTATTCGCCCACGACGGGCGTTGTCCTTGGTTCCGCCTGCAGAGACGATTTAGTGGAGCGTCGGCGATGCGTTAGCTTTGGCAATGTTCGTGGAGTCAATCACTACGGCGCGTCTCACGTGACCTTAAAACTCTTCACACCCGGGCAGCGCATGCGCCTTGGATTCCAGGACAGCGGCGCGAATGCACCTTAAGCGCCCGTATAATTGCTCTCCCAATCATATATTCGCCGCTCTTCAATGACCCACCCCACGGCGACTTCTGCAAAATATTTTTCTAAAGCGGACACCCTCTCGGGTGTCTATTTGAATGCACTGGAGGTGTAGTCTGTAAGTGTACAGCTAGTGGAGTTGTTGATCATTTCGTATGCTGCTGAAGCCCTGATTGGCTGGGGGCCCCTGTCTCCCTCCTGGCGCCGAACCTCAGTCCAGCCAATCAAAACTTCAGGGGCAGACAAAATAGATCGGACACTTACAGAATACCCCCTTCCTCCCCCCCTCCCCCCCTCCCACCCACCCCTCCCACCCACACACGACTCCTGCATGGATTGAAGCTATTGATTTCTCAAGCAAGTCCTAGTTTTGAGAATCCCCGGAAAGCGTGATTAAAGCGCAGTGTCCTCGATCAGGAGGCTGCGCTGTGCCGTACTCCCCAGCAGAACAATATAATTAGACTTGTCTGTAGAGAACTTTGAGTCTTCAAAAAGAAACTAAGATAGACACGACAAGCTGGATGCAAAGAAGTCAAGAAGAAAAAAAAAAGTCGGTGTAGGTTTACAGCGACGGCGAGCAAGAAATTTGGTAAGAAAACGCGTATGATAGCACTAAGGACAGTGCGCCTTTCTCTTTGAGGCCCGAGACGACCTGCATGGGGCAAGAAAAAGAATATATATATATCTATATATATATATATATATATATATATATATAGGAGGCTGTACACGAGAAAGAATCCTGAGAGGACTCAGCCCATTGCGATCATGGAATGCCAATATATTTACCAATCCAGAACTGCAAGGATCGTCCACAAATCTAGAACCGCTGGGGTGCAAGATCGATGGGAGGGCGCGTTAAAGGGACACTAAAGCAAAACTCTAAATAGGTTCGGACTGACAAAGTATCGTTTGAGAACGATATTGTCGGTAAGCTCGCGATAATAGGTTCGTTATTAGACGGGAAAATGAAGCCCAAGGTTCGATTATCTAAATTAATTTTTAAAATTTCGATTCGGAACAACAGCAACAACATAGGTACGTTAGTTTGACGTCATGGATGTCGAAGTTTTTCTCGTGTTTGGACCGCGTTGGGCCTCGGTAGAAGTTCCAGAAGCTTGCCATGTTGAGTCCTTGGTTTCTTTAGGACAGAATGTAGTTTATTTTTTACCTGTAAAGAAAAAACTAGGGCCTAACAAGGGGGGGGGGGGGCAGGCGAAATGCGAAAAAACCCGCGTACTTAGATTGAGGTGCACGTTAAAGAACCCCAGGTGGTTGAAATTTCCGGAGTCCCCCACTACGGCGTGCCTCATATTCAGAAAGTGGTTTTGGCCCGTAAAACCCCATAATTTAATTTTTTAGCCTTTCGAGTCACGGCCGCTCGGTATATAAGCACCGAAGTAAGCGCGCGCACTTGTTCGAAGAAGCTACTCAGTGCGCGTGCTTTGACAACTTTCTTTCAAATTGGCGTCCGTAGGCGTTCGGATCTTCATTGTGCTTTTCTTTTTTAAATATTCATAGTGCAGCACGTAAATGGAGAACAAGGCACAATGCGTTGGCGGGCTAGTTGGTGCGCATCCATGAATACTTTGTTTAGCGCAAAACAACAGTCCTGTCGTCTTTCTTGTGTCTGTTGTTTTGCGTTAAACAAAGTATTCACGGAGAACAAGGCACATAGCCTAATTTGTTTTTGTTACCTTTTTTTTCGAACTTTCTGCGCCGCCTCATGGTTGAAGTCCGGTGGTTCATTCTATACAAAAGCTCGTTCTCCATTTTTCATGCCACGCTGGTGTTTGTGTGCGTCTCAGTCGGCTGCGCACATTTGTTCGTTGGCGGTGTGCGCCACGTCGGTCGTCCACCTGACACTTAGACGTTCCACGTCTCTGCCAGACCAACACCACCTGTTTCTGATTAACCCTTTCAGGTGCCAACTATTTCTGTTGATTTAAAACTTATCTTAACCCCATTTCCTAAATCTTCAATAAATCTTCAATATGACAAAAAGGCATACAGCTGCGGAATATAACCAGAATTTCCAATTCTTCCAGGGGCTTTGTCAAGTGTGCAGAATGTGGACTTCACAGAAAAAACTCACTAAAGGAACATCAGATAGAGAACGCAAACTATTTCATGTCTGACAGGCTTCGAAAGCACCTACCTATCCAGCCACTTGAAATTATGTCTCATGCAACACATTGTGAGAAACAATGAAAGAAGTAAACCCGCTGCATACGACAAACTCGCATCGAACAAGAGTACCCGACCGTCTACCTTCCCACTCATTCTACTAAAAAGATTTTATTCAAGCTTGTAGCACAATTTCAATTAGAAGTGTTTCAATATGCATGTGGCACCATTTTAAATACCATTACTTTCACCACTGATTGCGCCGTTGACGCACAATCTCGGCGAACACAATTGTGTACACAGTGCCTTAAAGGGTTAAAGTCACAAGATCTCTCATTCCTGTTTCTTTTTTTTTTTTGCCAAGCTTTCAGGCTTGAAAGTTAGAACAAGCAACGGGCGTTGCGTTATAGACAAAGGTGTCACAGGACGGCTGACCAAAAAGAAAGGCACTGGTACGTCTGTACGGCGCCTATCCGCAGCTTTATCAGCACTAAAGATAAGGAGGAGCCTCGAGAGATGCTCGACTCATCAAGGACAGCTCCGTTCCACCGGCGAACGCGAGGGTACGCCCGTATCGTTCCCCGATTACGCGACAGCGAAAGTGTAGCAGTGAAAGTATAATGCAAGACGTGTGTAAATGAATAAGGCGAGCAACAAGAGGCGAGAGAAATTGCACGGTCCGTAGGCTGGGGCAGAGATAACTCTATTCACGGTGAAATTCCTCGACCGATAAGATGTTCCGCAGTAAGCCAGACGCGCCAAAGAGTTGAGCGACGATTGCTCGATAGTGTAAAACTGGGCCAGGGGGGCGTCGGGGAGTCCGCCAGTCTGGCGTCCGGTGTCCGATACCGCGGTGCAAATCGCGACACGAGCCCTTGGAGAGAGAGAGAGAGAGAGAGATCGGGCTTCGTCCGGCTTTTCGACACCTTGTTGCAGTTTCGTCAAGAGCGTCTTCTTCCGTTCCTTGGAGTACTCAACGCGACCTTTTAACCCTTTGAGCTCATCACGCCTGAAAACTGCTCAGGAACGCACCGCTTTTAAACTCGGTGCTTCCTACTAGTGACCCTGCCCTCCCTCCCTCACTGTTTTTTTGTTTGAACGCTTCAGTTAGATTATAAGGTCAGCGTCTCCGATTGAGTGGAGAGAGTAACTGGATCTCCGTGATCCTTTTCGCAAAAAACAAGAACGTTTATATTGGCCGACACAGATAAAGGTCTGATTTATTTATTTATTTATTTATTTATTTATTTATTTATTTATTTATTTATTTGTTTGTTTGTTTATTTCAACACGTGGCCGCCCAGAAGGGCAACCGCAGGTTTGGGGCTGAGTGCAAGATACAAAAATGAAAAAAGAAAGATGCAATACAAAACCAATAATTGACAACATATAAAAGGAATTGAGCTCGACATAAAGACAAGACATGACTGGGCATTTAAACTCTACTTAAACGTCTCGGTGGCGACGAAGGAAAGGAGTTATACACAACTTATGATGGCGTCTAGGGGGTTTGATGTTGTTGCTGAGTAGATGAAGTCCTGGACAGTTAATCAGCGAGAGCACGCAAGAACTTTGAAGGTGCTGCATCCTGGATTTTTGTGTGCACTCGCAGGGTTCGCGAGGCACTTCATCGGTGCATTTCGTCCTCTGTCACGACAGGACGGCCTAAGCCAGATTGGTGAGAATTAACCCTCCCCCCAACCCTCCCCCGCAAAGAAAAAAAAAAAGAACTGACGGCGATAGTGGACTTGAACTACTCCCATACTCCTCATGAATTCTGATTATACATCCGGAGAAGAATACATTACCTAATCGCTACTGACGTAGTTTTGAAAATGATGAAAAGCTGGGTACCCGACTGAGTAACGGAAGACTGAAGAGGTTAAGCGATCTCGACGACCTCAGCATGTCGTGGGCGATTGTCCTTTCTTTCTCTTTTCATTATGATAACTCCAACTCTGCAGTAGTAATTCCCTCATCATCCTTTTTTATTTTAATTGATTTTTCACACTATCTTTAGTCTTGCTTGCGGGTTCTAACCATATTGTAAACCATATATTATGGAAAAACAAACTATAATAGCGTGTTTCCTGTTTTGTTTTGTTCTTGTTTTCTAAAAGATAACGTTATTTTACGCCATCGGCGTGGCTGTCAATCAAGTTTTCGGGCCATCCAGGGTTTACTTGACTTTTTTAAGACGTACGTGTCTGGACACTGTGCTTTGAGCAAACCTAATTGCTTGCTATATGTTTTGCATCCTCCTTCTGTCGTCATCGTCACCCATCTTGTTCCTCTTTCTTTCTCTCTCTGCCGCAGGTGGGAACCAAACCCACAACCTTCGCGTTGTGGGTTTGGTTCCCACCTGCGGCAAGTTGTTTTTTCATCCACTTTAAGTTCTATTAATTTATCGTTACTTTATTTCATTTATTAAGCACAAGTAATTTCCCCTATGCCGTCCTTGGTGTCAGTGTTTGTTGGCCTCTCATGATATGTTCTCTTCCGAGACAGTTAAACATTACTTTAATTTTCTGCATATTAATTTTAGACCAACCCTTCTGCTTTGCCTCTCTAGGTCAGTAAGCATGCATTGCAATTGGTCCCCTGAGTTACTAAGCAAGGCAATATCATCAGCGAATCGCAAGTTACTAAGGTATTGTCCATTAACTCTTATCCCCAATTCTTCCTAATCCAGGTCTCTGAATACTTCCTGTAAACACGCCGTGAATAGCATTTGAGAGATCGTATCTCCCTGCCTGACGCCTTTCTTTATTGGGATTTTGTTGCTTTCTGTCGTTAAGTACAACCTACTTATTAAGGCGAAAGCCTTAGATGGCTCATGGGTCGAGAGAGAGAGAGAGAGAAAGAGAAGCCATTAGGGATAGGCAGGGAGGTTAACCAGGCTGAGACCGGTAGCTATACTAACAAAGACGAGGACAGGGAAAGAAAAAACAAAACGAGGACAGGGCGGTACTTTGTCAGCGGTCAGTATGATATGCAGCGAGCACCAGCCAGGCCACACTCAAGTTCTTCTGGAGCCTGGTAGGCTACTCTGTACTGGGGAAGGGGGAAATTAGACTGAAAGAGAAGTCCGACGACCGTCCGGCGTTATGGCAGCAAAATTCAAGCGCATACGTCAGTGAGCCATTGATTTCTTTATCATTAAAGAGCTCGATCATCTCTGTTTGCGTCGAACGGACACATTTAAATGTAATCGGTATGGCTACAAAGGTGTCTGCGTGTCGTTTTGCCGGTTTTGTTCATGTTTGCCTAGCAATGTACACGTGTCTAATGACGTTTTGAGGAGTACATAAGTATGCGTGCGAGAAGTGGAAATAAATGTTGAAAGTTGAAAGAAATGTGTGTTTGTCGAATTTGCCTTTTCGTGTCCCCCTCATTCTTCCTCGCTACAAGAAAGTAGACGGCAACATGTATAAAAGTCTGTGTAGCTACCCTCATCGACTAAAGCGTTAAAATGAAAAAAGTCATTCAGTAAACATGCGTATGTGTCTTGACGGTCTTCATAGACTTGCCACGAACCGATCTAACGTGCCGTTAACTACGCAGAACCAGTGGCGATGCCTGCGAGAGCGAAAAAGAGGACAGGAGAAGAGCAAGTAAAGAGAAAACAAGTAATAGGAAGTAACAACGCATTCGAATGAGAATGTCAAAGTAATCGTCTTGATCCTCTTCAGCTTTCGTCTTCATCCTCTTCAGCGTGTGCCAGAGTGACTGTCAACTTTGCCTAAAATTGCAGTTCGTATATTATTAGGCCTTTGCGCTTCATTCTACATGCATGCTTATTTTGAAGTAAAATATTGTTCGCGCCAACGAGTGGCGCTCGCGTGTGCGGCGTCGCATACGATTACTGTGGTACTGTAAGGAAGGAAGGAAGGAAGGAAAATGTGGAGAAGGAAAGGCAGGGAGGTTGACCAGTTTAGCTCAACCGGTTTGCTACCCTACACATGGGAGCGGAGCGCACGTACGAGCAAGAGTCCTCCCTCCCAGCTCACTGAGGTCTTCCAGAGAGGACAGGCTTTTATAATCAAATGCGCACGCGTGAATGTGGCAGCACTAGCAAAACGGTTAACTGCGCATCACGCGTAAAAAGCGTCGTTCTCGGATTAAAGAACTGAGCTTGACTTGGATTAAAAAAAAAGAAGAACATACACTCTCGACTCGTTAATGACCACAGACATCGAACAGGAAACCGCGGAATTTGCGTGGCTGTAATTGTAGGAATAATTTCACAGCTTCGGAAAACGCGAATCGCGGCAAAGTCGGCTCCACAAGAAGAAATAGCGCTTTCTCACAGCCATGACAGCACTTGTAGTCTGCCTCGCACCGATGCCGGCGTATAATCGCCATCGCGCTCATCTGTCACAGTTTCCGGCATGCTTCCAACGAACTACTAGATCCTCATTCCAGATCGAGAAATTCGGATAAAAAAGAAGTTCCACAGCGTTTTCCGCGTTATCAGTGCATGATTCCACACTCTGACTGATTACTCTCACTGCAACAATATGTTAGCATGATCTCCTGAATAAAACGAATTCGACCTTTGGCTCTTGTAGCGATGCGTCGAAATGCAAATTTCTTTTATATTTGATGCGCATTTCAATGGCATTGTATTCTTACAAATATTTTTGTGACTACTTTCACCGCATGCCCCTGTCGCACTCAGCGGCCGTTGCTTCTGCGATAGGGTGGTTTCGTTGAGAGATCAAATCGTCCTACCTTTTTTTTTTTTACTTATAAAACTACTGAAACACTAGGCGAAATGGACAATACGAAATATTGCACAGCTTTCTAAAATATACCCGCCTGAATTTATGTAACCGATATACGAATTTCATGTAAACTCATAATTAAGATAGATAGAATAATTGCCTCTGACAATATTTAGATACCTCTTCGTAATTCGACGTTACAGCGTTCTATGTATAATGCTTCCCATTTTCAAAAAGCAACTGAAATTTTCGGGCAAGGAAATTCCCCTTCTAAAGTATGTAAAGCTTATACCTTTATTAAAGATTGTAAATTTTATTCGAATTCGTTTAGTACTCGCATGCAGAAATAACTTCCACGTTTTCTATGAATTCGAATAAGGAAATAAGGAATAAGGCGCAGGTGAAGTTACTCGTTCAGATGCCGCATCTTTTCGCACTATATTTAGACGCGACGCAACAGAAGATAATCAAGCGGCATCGAACACCTTCAACGAGAAAGATAATCATAATAATAAAAAAGAAAGAAAAGATAAGAAGAAAAGCACACGATAATTACAAGCAAAGGCGATGCGCCTTTCCGTGCTGCAATTTTCCGCACCCGTGTACCTTCCGAAACGACGGCCGTTTTATCAGTCCACACAGACGCCGTCGCTCGACGGTTCGTAATCACGGCAGCGCTATAGTTGCACAATAACGAGGCGCTTGGCTTCATTGCGCACAAGTCCTGCGTATTTAATCACGTGATATGCGTTGCTGCGCCGTATTTTTCCGATAACGAAAACCGCAAACGGCAACGCAATAACTGCAGACGGCAACACACTAATTGTAGACGGCAACGCACAAAGAAGCAGACGGACACGCACAAAGAGCAGGCGACAGTGTATAGCGTGCCCAACCGTCTGCTCACGTCAAGTGTTATCAGCGTGCATAAATAAGTAGATACAGCAGCGAGCCCTGAATAGAGATCTGGAAAAGAAGAAACACACAAGAACCTAGAAAGTAGATAAGGGGCTTCTTTTTTCGCGTAATGCTATCGCGCAGTGCTATTTTGAATACGCCCCGTCGTCGCCGATATCATTGTCATAAATGTGGATCTGCACGCGTCTCGCATTGTATGCGGATGGCGTTGTTTGCACGCCGTCTGTGGCCGCAGCTTTTTACGACTGGTTTCGAAACGCTGTGCTACATGTCAACCCTTGTGAGCCTTGGATGAGATTATTTGCGAAACGACGACAGAACGATGAAATGGCAAGACTCTGTGTTGGCGCCTCCACGTCGCCAGCTCATTTTCGATTTTTGTGCGATTTCTCGCTTTGCCGATGCTGCACTCGGGGTAGAGGTGGCGTCTTGGCATTTGTCGGTCTCCACGCCGACTCCATTCAAACTCCACTTAAACTCCACCTCAACTCCACCTCAACTCCACTTTAACTCCACTCCAGCTCTACTTCAACTGCGCTTCCACTTCAACTCCACTTTAACTCCTATTGCACTCCACTTAGCTTGCATGTGATACCCAACAAATCCTGTACGCTACGCTATTCTGATAACTCCAAATTTCATTTTAAGCGCGGGACATCTACCGCATAACATGTAGGAGCGTTTTGGATGCGCTGGACTGAATGTTCAGTTCGGGATAGCTTAGCAAATCTTTACGGCAGAACAAGCAAGAGCGCGAAACACACACCCCCGTGCACGCACACCGTTGCACACACGTGACCACCACAAAATGACCCCCCAGACACGCCCAGGCGCCATTTCCTGCTGTAATCTCTTTTGTTTTTATATTCAAAGCTCCAACAACGTATGTGTCGGCGGGATTTGGACATATGTGTGGCTTTTACGTTAGGTGCGCACGCGTGACTTCCTTTAAGTTTGGGTGTACTTTCGATCAACGATACAGTAGGTTGGAGCATCTGCGTCTTGGGGGGAGGGGGGGGGGAGGAGAAGGAATTATTTTGTGGAGCGATTGCGTGTTTGGGTGTTTGCGTGTATGCGGGGTTTTTTATGGCGCTCTGACTTATTTTACCACAATGAGTGACCAACGAGCCCAACAGCAAATTATTGTCGGCAAATCAATTATTATTTAATTACTATGCTAATTAGGTTATAACTTAGATAGCCTTTCACTGTGTTTGCACAAGTGTGCCGCGTGGCAACCCAAGTGAAAAAAAGAAGAGTGTAATCTCCAGGCCCAGGAATAAAAGGTACACAAGTTTTCAACCATTGCTCGATGTGAAACTGCCTTTCGGCCCATGACAGGCTCAACATTCCTACATAGCGCCTCTTTAAGCATATATTTCAAGTCGCGGTTGCCCTGGGGCAACCGCGAGGGCAATTAATTGATAGGCTGTACCGCTACAGCGGCCGCGGCTGGTGTCGCGAACACTGAATATTTGTTCGAAATGAGTGAAGGGGAGGAAGCCTTGGACGCCTTGAGCCTAGAGCACTTGATAAGAGTGTCGACGGTATTTGCTGGAAGTACACTTATTCTTATACCTCTCGTTAATTTTCTTTTTCTGAAGCGCGCTAAAGGCTTGACAGTGCTTGACCTAAATCTATATGTACAGCACAGCCAGTGGCATGTATGCAAGACTTCGGAGGCCTCTGGCATGTAAAGTAAACTGAACTCGACGTGAATTGCCTGACGAGATAATGAAGCTGCGGACTTGGAATTTAATTAAATAAAGGCTAAGTTTCCGGGCAACTGGCGTTTCACGATTGCCTCGGCTTCGTTCACTTTCTTTATTTTTCAAGTTGATCTTATCGTTCTCAATAGCGCGTGCATTTGCTTAACGTTTTTTTTTTTTTTTTGCGACTTGAACGGTATTCTCTAATAAGGCTTACTTTACAGTCAAGGATCATCCTTTCTGTTCGGAGCGTCCTCGTATATTAGAGAGAATGATTTTTTTTTTTGTTTGGTGCTGAATCGTACTCTTCTGCCCTCAACTATACATTGTAACTGCAAATCACGTGCCCTAATTCTGCGCACTGTCGCTTAGCAGCATTTACAATACCAAAATCTTGAAGAATGTATCCATAGCAGCGCCAACACATTAAGTCTTCGAGTTGGTGAGTGCTATTATAGTGTACTAGGATACTAGAATTCTAGAAAACTAAATTACTGCTTTTAGTGGCTTGCAGACAGACTTATGTATGTACATTTCAGATTGCGCTACGTGATGCCTCTTACGAAAGCCATCTTCTTTGAGCGACCGACCGATCGACCGATGTGGCTTTGTTTGGATTGGCTTGGCTTGCCGGCTGGCACAGACAGGCGATCAACGGAAAACTATTGTGCGCAAATAAATAAATGAAAAATGGATAAATAAACAAATAAATAAAGACAGACAGACAGACAGACAGACAGACAGACAGACAGACAGACAGACAGACAGACAGACAGACAGACAGACAGACAGACAGACAGACAGACACAGACAGACAGACAGACAGACAGACAGACAGACAGACAGACAGACAGACAGACAGACAGACTAGATTAATCCTCTCACTGTCTCGTCGAACGACTGCTCGGTAGTGTCCCTCATTTACTGATTGATCGTCTCATGAATGAGCACATGATTGATTGATTGATTGATTGATTGATTGATTGATTGATTGATTGATTGATTGATTGATTGATTGATTCGTGCATTAAAGACAAAATCGTAATGGCCAAAATGACGTTTCCCTGGTATCGCGGACGCCATTTGGACCGCCTGTCTCATTCCGATGCCGCTTGAATCCAACAGCGGTCCCGTACTCGCGCTAAGCTACGGTAAAGAACTAAGGTAGCCTAAAAGATTCTGAAGCTGCGCACCACCCCGTCTGTCAAAACCCTTCGTACGTTAAAGCCAGCCCTTCTGGAGGGCTTCCGATGCGCCAGCTGGTCATCGCTTCTTCCGAGAACATTCACGATTTCTTGGCCTCGACGCTGACCGCGTCATTGACCGTTGCCTCTAAGCAACGCACTAGCGCGCGCTCTCCCTCCTCCGTGTAAGGATTACGCCACAATCGCACGTGTAACCTCCTCCCGGTCATTAATGCGTTATGCGTCGTTTAGCGCAGTGCGTTTTCTGTCAGACACACGCCAGCGCGCCGCACGCGACCAGCTGAGAGCGCCACGCTGCTCACTTATTGTTTTGACGCTTTCGTGTACATAGGCTAACAACGTCTGGGTCGTTACGTGAAACATGGCCTCCTAGATGGCACCAGAGCAAAGGTGCGCACGGTTGCGATCTCGAAGGCCACGCTTGACGTCTCGTCGTATTCTCTTCATTCCTACGAAGACAGAACGCAAAGAAAAAAAAAGTTCGGGTACCGTGTTTCAAGTGCATGATAAAGGGACGCTGAAGAGGTAGTTAATTTGAGTTGTGTCAGTAAATTAACCTTACACATAACAAAAAAAGTCAACCTTACCGTGACAAGCGGTTTCGTAAGACAGAAAAAATAACGGAACAACGAAAAACGGGTGGCGACGCCACCTTGAAGTTCTCGAACTAGGTCGCCGTGAAATCATCTATCCTGACAGCATCTGCGCGGACCTAGTCAACTTTTTTACCTATAAGAACCGACTACATCTGTATTTTGAATGAGCCAGGTACTGAAATTAGTTATGTTTTAATGACTTTTCCGGAGCCCCTACGACAGTCCAAAGACGAAGAGAGAGAGACAGACAAGTAGGAGAGAGAAAAGGCCTCGCTGGACGCCTCATTTCGGTCATTACCAGACGCACGTCCGATTTGCTACCCTGCTTCTACTGGGAGAAGAGGGTATAGAGATGAAGAGATAGAGAAAGAACAGAGAGAGGGTGCGAACCCAAATACAAGAGTGTACGTTGATAAGAGCGACGTGACGTACCGGCGCTAATGTTTTGGGGGGATACGTAAAAAAATAATTATTTGTCTTCGACTTTTTTTTTCAAGTAATCAGTCTACTACCGTGAAATTAACAAGAATAGTATTTTAGAAGGAAAAAATACCTTATCAGTGTAAACAGATTCAGTGTTTCACTTTGTGTTCCCTGAAAGGAACCCCAGATGTGCAAAGCGAACTTGAACCCCTCCCCTAGACGGCGTCCCGGGTTGGAGGGACAACACGTTAAATGGGTACTGAAGAGAAACACTAAATGAGTTCTTGGCCATAAATTCGTTCAAAGTGAGTAATTTCGCGGCAGGAGGTTGTCGACTTAAAAGAAGAAAATTGAGCCACACTTCCATTTTTTTTTTTTATTTCACCCTGACACCTCGGCGCCGGGAGACCACGTGACGTCACGAATTTCATAACATTTTCTCGTATTTGCACCGCCTGTGGCTCAGTGAAAGTTTTCCAAGAGAGAGAGAGAGAGAGAGAGAGAAAAAGGCAAAGGAAAGACAGGGAGGTTAACCGGAGATTATCTCCGGTTGGCTACCCTGTACTGGGGGAGGGGCAAAGGGATGCGATAGGTGAGAGCGAGAAAAGGATAAAGAAATTGAAATACGAATGAAAAAGAAAACACACAAACACACACGCACACACGATACACACGAACTGTTTCTGTGGGCACTGTCACGTAGCCAAACTTTCTATGTGAAGCCCTTGGCTTCTTTAGACTACAGTTTTGTGCATCTTTGTCAGCGGAGTGTATACGGAAGGTGATGGAACGCATGATCTTTACCAGATCTGAGTGGTAGCTTAGAACGCTACAAGGTTTATCCGAACGCTATGGCCGGTTTTCTACATTAATAATGTCATCGATCTGGTCACTTACGCCCAACATCAAAAGATATGTAAACGGTTATCTGTCGCCATGTTTCTGGACGTAAAAGGAGCTTATGACAATGTTGCTCATGGCGCTATACTTGACGCCCTTGAATCCGTTGGTCTTGGTGGCCGAATGTACCGGTGTATCCTCGACTACTTAAACATGATGTCTTTTTATGTGCAGACCGATGACGGTTCGACCTCTCAACACTACACACACCCGAGGTGGCGTCTTGAGTCCCACACTACTCAATCTTGTTCTTGTTGGTCTCGTGGAACGCATACCAGTTACGGTCCAGATATCAATGTATGCCGATGACATCTGCCTACGGACGTCAGGTGTAACACGTGCTCAGGTGGGCGCGAGGCTTCAGAAAGCCGCGACTTCAATATCGGCGTATCTTGGCGAACAGGCTCTCCAGATTTCACCCGAGAAATGTGCGTTGGTCACGTTTACGCGGAAGCCAGTGACGCCCTAAGCCATATTTATCAATGGGAAAAATCTATGTCACGCCAGGACGCACAGATTCTTAATGGTGATCATCGATCGAGAGCCCAGCTGGAGTCCTCATGTGGCCTAACTGAAGAAACGCTCTCAAGACCCCATTTCACGACTTTTCAAATTTCTTGGAGGGAAAACGTGGGCTACGTCGGTACACGCAATGTTACAACTCTACAGGACGCTGTTTCTCAGGTATCTGAGGTACAGCTTACCCGCACCGAGTAATACCCGCAGATGCAACTTCTAAACCTTCCTCTTGAGAGGAAGCTTTAGCTCAGGCCCAACCCCGACGCGGCCTGTTCAAATACGTGTAAAACGCAAAAAAAAAAAAAATCGTTTTTCTGAGATAACCCCAGGACCGATCTTAATGAAATTTGTTGCATTTGAAAGAGAAATTTAAATTCTAGTAACTATTGGAAGCGCAATTTCGATTTAGAGCCTGCACTTTGTTAAAAAAATAAAACGTAAACGGCATCCACTAGATCATAAAAGTGGACAAATTTGGTATGTTATTTTATATCTTACGCGATTCTGTTACGTTCTGCAAGGGTCCTGAAAAGCTTTATTTCCATATTACTAACTTTCTTGAGATTCATGTGTAACATATTAGTTTTGTCCGCTTTAGATGTACTATTAGATGCAATACACATAATAGTGATATGATTTTTCATTGCTGAGTTACAGAGTTGTAAACTTGGTAGTTTCGCTTTCTAAAAATTTGTAATTATCGCCAATTTTAATGATAAATTGACCACATAAATTAAATATCTAAACAAACACTCACTGGACTTTTTCTTTGAAATGCAAGAAACCTCGTACAATTTGGTGCAGTGGTTGACGAAAAAAAACGAATTCTCCCTTTGCATGTATTTAGATAGGAGCACCTGAGCTAAAGCTTCCTCTTAAATCTTCTCAGACTTAAATATTAAAAGTGCGAACCAATAACACAGCTCAAACATGAAAATGATGGAAATTTATTGGTGCGGCTGTGCACTAACTACCTCGGGGATAGGCCCAGGAAAGAGGTTGAAACGTACATGATACGGAAAAGTGGTGGTAAAGTTGCTAAGAAAGACGTCGGGTTTAATTAATAGACAAAAAAGAAATGAATTGTACGATGGCGGGATTCAAACAGAGGACTCCTAACACAACAGCTCGCTTTTACTCAGCTCACGTTTACTTCGTTCTGTAAGTAGAGTTACGAGTCTTACACTTCGTGTGATATGTTGCTATCGCATTCATGGCTTCGCCTTTACAGCGAAACTGTGCTATTTTATTGTCCACTGCAGGACGAAGGCCTCTCCTAACTGAATTACCACCGTCTTGGCCCCCGGGGACGCCATCCCAAACAGACGGTCGGTTTTCTGCCGAATACGAGTTACATGTCTTCCCCACTCCATTTCCAACTCTCAACCTAAACTGAAAAGAGCGGCCACTACAGTTTGCTCTCTGATCCACACAGGTGTCTTCGCGTCTCTCAAAGGTGCAAAGCAAGAACGCAAACTTCCAACATGTGATCTGTTTTAAAACCTAAGAACGCGTATGAAACACTGACTAGTGTTTCGTGAACACAAATTGAGTAACTGCTATACCGGGGTACCGCAATGCGGTACCCCGGTATAGGGTACGCATGACTCGCTCTGGTTGCCCACGAGTGTTGGGCATACGTGAACTCGCAAAAGAACTTGTCGATGCAATAGGTGTGGACAAACACGACCTCAGCGTTAAAGAGGAGCAACCGCGCGCACCTCGCGGCCTACCCGAAACAAAGCCACCTCTCGCCGCTACGATGCGGGCTGTTCCTCAGCCATTCGTGTTTGGGCGAAGGAAAGGGTAGTAGCCCCGTTCCGTCGCGAGCAGATGGGCTGCGCGTCATCGCCGTCGAGGTCAAGCGAAAACAAAGCGTCTTGGCGGCCGGGGAGCAACGCCACGTTGACAACAACGACAGCTGCTCGGTGTTGTCCACCCTGCCCCGTAGAATAAAGAGCGTGCCCCGGTCCTCAGCGCGACGCCAGCGCCGCTAGCGATCCGGGCGCTGACGCAACAGGCGGCAACGACGCGAGCGCCCTCTCTCCCCCGTGCTCAGCGGACCTTGTCGGAGAAAACGCGCCAAATAAAGAAGTCGAACTTGGCGCGCCGAATAAGCGAGCGCGCGCACGCGCGGACAGAATAAAGGGTGACCGACCCCGGCCGTGCCAAGGAAATCGTTGCGACACCACCACCGCTGTCGTGTGTCCGTGTACATTAGTGTGTGTATGTCCGTAAGCGTGTGCGGGAGCCGCGTGTAATGTGTTTGCGTGCGGGTCGAGCGCGCGGGTGTGACACTGTGCGCGTGTATTTGTCGTTGCGTGTGCGTCTGTTTACATGCGTGCCTGCGTGTGCTTGTATGTGTGTGTGTGTGCGTGTTTATTTTCTGTATGCGTTTGTTCGTGCGTGCGTGTACTTACAGTAAGCAGCCTACTTTTGTGCGTCTTCGTGTATTTGGTTGGCGTCAATGTATCTGTGAGCGTGCGTCCGTCCGTCCGTCCGTCCGTCCGTTCGTTCGTTCGTTCGTTCGTTCGTTCATGTGCAAGCGGGTTTTGCGCGCGCGTGCTAGTAGTGCCCTTGTTCGTGTCTTGTGCGTGTAACTTCGACTCGAGATTAATTTCATCTCAAGGCATTACCGGACTTGGTGCAAGGTGTGAGGTTGCGTCCACTTACATAAGTTTCTTTAGGCTAGGCCTTACGGGAGCCCACCTCGAATGAAAGCAAAATTGAACTGGTGTGTGCGTATCTATCTGACGTGCTTGCATGTGCTTCTTTGTGATCGTGTTTGTGCGAACGCCTCTGTTTGCGTGCACACCACGAGCGGGCCACCGAAGAGCACGCGCCCCCGCACCGGACGCCTCCTGCAGGGCCAGTGGGAGAGGGCGCGTGTTTTGAATGACAGGGCGCTTGGCGTCCGTGACGCGCTGAGGCGCACGCCCGGCTTCACTTTCGACGCAACCATTCACTCCTCCTCGCTTCTCTGTGACATGAGTGAAGGTCGGACAACGCTGCGCGGTGGTCATTTCGTCACCAGCTGTTGCTACCTTCTGCCCACCATCGACGATGCTAGACGATCCACTGCTTGTTTTCGCGTTTGTTTCTTCTTCTTCGATGGGTCTGTCCGTACGAACCACTGTAGTGCGCAGAAAGACAGAGAAATAAATTATGCTGTACAGGATACACTCGTTCCAACTTTCATTGTTCGGTTGTTCGCTGTGGAGCCCGCGTGAACCCTTGTAAGGCAGACAAGGCGTATTTTGAGCAAGGAAAAAAAAATAAGGCGGCAAACGTCCTCAATTTTATTACTTCAGCAGCAAGCAAGACACGTGGAGCGGCGCATATCCTGTACAAAAATCTATTTGTAAAAGCTACTTTCAAGTCGACCGATCGATCGATCGATCGACTTGAAAGTAGCATTTACAAATAGATTTTTGTACATCTTTTGTACAAATAGATTTTTGTACATCCATCCATCCATCCATCTGGATGGATGGATGGATGGATGGATGGATGGATGGATGGATGGATGGATGGATGGATGGATGGACGGACGGACGAATGTCGAGGAAGATTTTCTGACACGCTGAATTATCTTTTCGCTTTATCACTGTAGAAACACTTCCCCGCAGAAAGGATTGACCCTTGCCTTATAATATTCCGCACATCCGACTTAAACACAGAAATAGCACAACGATATCTTTCGTTAAGGGCAATTCTGGCTAGCCTATCAGCCACCCCTTAAGTTAATGCGGCTGCACCATCACTGAAATTCATTACTATGACCCGTGTGCCGATGCATCTTTCACGGCTTCTGCAATGCAGGATATTAGACCTCCGTTTCCGAAACCTGCTCGTGCATTTATGCTGATTTGAAGTCGCGGTTTGAAGTCAGTACGACTTACTCGTTCTTTAGCTCTTGTTCTTTCACTGATAAACTTCACTGCTTCCAAAATGGTATACAGTTCCGATGTGGTTCAGGAAGATCGATTTAACCGTTATTGCATTCGCTTCTATACTTGAAACGAACCACCTTAGTCCGCAATATTAACGAAAGAAATAACAAAGAAACGAACAAACTCGGATTTTGGGTACAAGTGCCTTCTTATACCTGTTCCCAGAGAAGCTGCGTTGGAAGAAAAAAGAAATTTCAGAAACTTGTGAATTCATAAATGAGTATCATTGGCTTACAGCGCGTCGCAGTCACGGCGATGCACAGAATGCCATGAAAATTCCTACACCCTGACGCTGCGCATTGCTTCGGCGACTAAGCCAGACCGCTGATTCATCCTTCGAGTTAGTCACGGTTCGCGATGACACAGTGACCACTATACGATTTCGCTGCAGCGATCTCGGAAAGGCACCCACGTGACATCGATATCAAGCACATGATTAAGCCAAGAAACTGCAGTCGAAGTCCAGACGTCCCGTAACGGCAACCACTCCCGCCTCCTTACCTCCACTCTCCTCACTCATCACTGCTTTTTAAAGTGAGTGCCTAAGATTAAGTCTTGACACGCCAGCGCAGAGATGCCAGAAAGGTTCGTTCGGAGGAAACCGTATGCGTCACCGGTGTCAAGTGTAAAACTCGGCCTTCGCTTGCCGACAGCGCCCAAACGGGTTATTTCACCAAGACATGAAACCGGCGAAAAGGCCAAACGCCATCCCCGGGGATGTTTAGAAGTAAGCCATGCAGTTGTCTCAAGTTGCCAGGCTCAGAACGAACGACGTTCAGAGACATGCCGGAATCGAGACGTGCATTCAAGGGGCATTAAAGAGCAATGTTGACTTTAAACCGCGCTAATAAATTACACTTTTGAAAGAGCACAACCAGCACTCTTACCGTAGGCGACGGCTTCGCAAGTCAGAAAAAGGTGCTGAGCCGAAAGGCAGAGGCTCGACGTCGCCTTGAATTTCCCGCTCCCATTCGTCGTGGCGTATTGTGATTTAGACGGTGTCTGCTTTGGTCTAGTTGAATGTTTATGAGCAAAGAATGACTACATTGCGTTGTAACGGAGCCAAATGCTTAACCAAGTGTGCTTTGGTAACCTCATCTTGCTCCAAAGGAGTCCAGAAGATAGAAAACGAAACTTTGAAACCCCTTTCGTAAAACCGACAGACCGACGCTGCAGGGCTGATCGCAAACTGAAAACAGGGATGTTGGTGTTGATGAAGGCAGACCTGTCGAATCGTCTGCCTGTCTCTCGGTCCGTCTGTCCGTCCGTCCGTCCGTCCGTCATTTCTTCAGCAATAATAAACCTTTCCACATGCCAATGAAATGAAAACGTGCTTCTGAAAGAATACTTTACGAGTACTAAGCCGTTCAAAGTTGGCATTGAGAGTCCACTTGACCTGCATATTCGTTCGTATCACTGTTTGCGTAACGACGTTCCCACGTAGTTTCAGAAGGAAACTTTCGCAAACGCCACTACGTACGTCTTACTTCAACAGGAAGGGATCGCTTATTTCCGGAGGAAGCGTAGACGGCGGAAGCCGTTGACGGGGGTACAACAAAATAAATAAAAATAAGGCAGGCGTCTGTTTGCCGCCGGAAACTTTCAAATCACAACATTCATGAGAGTTTCACGGGAGTGTTTATTTTTCCACGACGTCTGCGCCAGAGTTTTCAAGGACGGTTTCCGGAGCCAGTCCGAACGTTCTCGTGGGTTTCCATCCCACAGGAATTTACGCGCGGCGGCAGCAGACCTTCGTATACAGTATGCTATATATACATTACGTCCGCATGTTGATTCCCCGCAATCTATCCGCGGCGCAACTTCGCGCTAATGCGAGCGGAGATATTTCGACACCTGTTGCGTAAGGTCACGTGTTGCTACACTCTTCCTCTATTGTGATCTCCTCCCACCTCCCGGCACGGTTTCTGGCGGACTTTCGCGGCAGCAACAACGTGGAGGGAGAAAGAGGGCAAAGTTATAGGATGAGGGAGAAGCAGAAGAAGAGTGCGTCAAGAGGCTCGCAGCCGCGGCGACGGCTTTGGCCTTGACTTTGTCTCCTCCATCTGCCGCGGCTCTGTGACCACCGCGGTCTTTCACTCTCTCTCTCTCTCTCTCGCCTCGTTGGTTTCGTTCTTCGTGCGGCAGCCGCCAAACCCGCTCGCCGTTAGTCCTTGAGCAGCGGTCATACAACCCTGTGCAGCCGCTACCAGCAGGCCGCCTTCTCCTCCTGTTCGCGGGAAATAAATACGCGTGCGCGGGGCACCGTAATGGCGTCCGCGACTCTCGCACGGAACGCGCACACGCCACTCTGTTAGGCGCTTCGGCAACGTAATTGTGTGCAGCGTCGATCGTACACCATAGATTGCGCAAAGCGGACGGAGCTGGAGTGTAACCGATAATTCAGAGGTTCGACGTAATACATATATATGAAATCCAGGGTTCGACGGAAACCCGTCCGGTGGGGGAAAATTCACGGCGGAAAATACCAAGCGCGGACCAATCGTTTAAAAAAGGAAAAAAAAAAAAAGACGTTTCGGCCCCACTACGGGAACTTTGTTCACACACACACACACACACACACACACATTATATATATATATATATATATATATATATATCTGCGAAGCGTTGAATCCCATGATCCGGCAGTGAAACAAGTCAAAGAATAGAATGACGTAGGAAAAATAGTAGGATTTCAATGACGTTTCGGCCAAGGACCATTTTTCACTCCGGACACATCAATCGATTCATTGCGATTAAATCATTAATAAAACAACTGGCGAGCTCGAATTGCCCAGTACAAGGCAACACTGGAAACAAAATCACATCCAGTGCTTGTCGAATGGGTGCTACAGTTGAACTGCCGAGGAAGGGCCGTGCCTCGCCCTCTCCCCTCCCCCCTCCCCTCCGAATTTAAGCACTGCTAGTAACCTTGCACTGGCGACGAATTGAGCTGCTTGAGAAGAGGGTATCCACGAAATATAAATTTATACTCGGTGACCAACCTAAGGCCTAAGTATGAGCTCAACAGATAAAACCGCACTGTATCTTTGCTCGGTGCCTCCACGCCCCAAAACCAAAGTTCTGGAGAAGTAGCTGTATTGAAAGAAGCTCGTCTCCGCGGTGACGTCGTGGAAATGAGAGAACGCGATTGGCTGGCGCACCTGCACGGGTGATGTTCGAGTTGAACAGCAGTGTATTTGCCGACGCAGCCAAC
Organism: Dermacentor variabilis; assembly: GCF_050947875.1. NCBI lineage: Eukaryota > Metazoa > Arthropoda > Arachnida > Ixodida > Ixodidae > Dermacentor > Dermacentor variabilis. The sequence continues at coordinate 121,973,914 of NC_134576.1, forward strand.
CTTTGCATTTATAACGCCCCCCACCACCACCCTATTTTAATTTTCATTTTCAAGAAACATTGCGAACTAGTGCTTATGAATAGTCCCTATTATTCCTCCTTTTTGTTTTAGAAGTAAGGGCGGGCAAACCAACTAAGCCCTTGGCAATAAACTATGGGAATATAACATAGCTCAGGTCCGTATAAGCGAATCTGCTATGCCTACCTTAAATGCTTAAAATAGGAGGAGGAGGAGGGAAAGAGATAAGTAGAAGGCAGGGAGGTTAACCAGAATAACGGCCGGTTGGCTACCCTACACCGGGGGAATGGGAAAGGGGAACAAAGATAACATGGGAAGAGAGAAGGGAAGGAAAGAAGGAAATTGCGGTGAGTTGGCTAACGCGTGTGGTCTTACAGAAATTGCATTAATAGTCACGATGCCTAACATAACATGATAACTCGTCCTGCAAGATGAGCTCCATCTATCAAGCGAGTCAGCAGAAGCTTAGTTAATGAAACTCCGTACAGATAGTAGAACGTATCAGCTGCTTAGGCGGTAAACGTACGTTCTAGACAGCTAGGGGAACCAGAGAAGGTATGCACTTTTTTGTTTACTTAAATAATTAGATGAATAAAAGGAAAATAAGAGAATGAAAATTGCCACTGATCGCATTAACTGTCGCGCAGTCCGCTGACACCTGAACCTCGGTCAGCGGTGGAGAGGAGAAGAACCCTAGCTACAGGTGATGCCACCACGACAGTGGCTGCGTCACGTATCTGCAGCTACAAGGGTTGATTCCTGATCTTCGTTCAGTTTAGGTAAACTGAAAGGCGAAGGCTTCTCAAAAAGGACGTCAAGCTACCGCTGTTCTGAGGCTCCCTACTACGTTTGGATTTCTTTCCTTGTCAGCCTCGCCCCCTAATCTGCCGCCACCGCCTACTGCGTTTTTGTTACCCTTGATGGCCGTTCTAATAATAGCACACACAGGCGTTTTTATCTGTTGTGCGCATATCACGATCTGACTAGCCCTCATTATTTTTCTCAGCCTCAACTAAAATATCAGCCACAGAATATTTTGCGTTATAATCCGTACCGCCGTGGATGTAACAGTGCAAACTAAAAACAAGAACTGATGACATGGGAGACACCGCAGCGCTCTGACTGTGAACAGCTTATTGCTAGAAAACGAACAAACATAAAGAATGAATCCTTCCGCAGTGTCATCCTCCTATGTGTTATCTTTCGGCGTGTCACTTTGCACTTCGTCTTTCGTTGTTCGGTAATTAGCTTCCTTTGAACTGGTTAAATTTGTATTTGGTTTTCTGGGGAAGTGCATTTACGCTGCAGGGAATCGTAATCTGTGAGAGAGGGACAAAGCTAACGTGACTTGATGTCATATTACGTTTTATTATTCATATTGCTTCTGCAGCAGAAACAATGCGTATGTAATACGTTCTCAACTTGAATGGAGATGCTGCCTTCAGCGCCTAGCCGCTTTTTTTGAACAAAGAAATTTGATTTTTCATGTCGCAGCATACCAGTCGGTAATGAGAAGCGATTTGAAGATCAGTCATGTCCTCGCGCAGTCTTCGATCATCAGGCCTGAGGAGGATATTAGAGACGCATTCCAATGTTTACAATATGTACGTTGCAGAATTAAGAGGGAGATCGTGAAGAAATTTTCTAGTGATGCTCCCTTTATCCAACGCCTCTAACGAGGCCCGGTAAAATATCCGAAATAAATAAATTGCCTTCAAGAGTTTCGTTCAATACATATGATAGAAACGCACAAAATTCACTGCTCTACTCCTAAGGAACAGCGTTGTTCACCTATATTTGTGTCTAAAGAAACCCTAGTATAGTTTCTTCCTGAAGTAACGACTTTCCTATTAAGCGGTTACGGTTTTAATTTTCCCATTCGTGTTTTCACAGTATGCGTAAAAAAAAAACTGCACACAACTACTCCTGGAGACAGAGGGACACGGTGAAGACTTGCGCAAGAAAGTTCTGCGCAATTTCGCGCCCTCTCCCTTCTCGTTTCCCTTTTGTGCCGTTCGCGCCGCCGCGCGCGCGCCACGCCCACCATCTTCGTTTTCCCGCGCTTTTTTTTTCGTCCGTTCCTCAACCCGCATTTCGCGGGCAATCGTAAAGAGCGCGCGCTTTTCTCTGTTACCGTAATGCCGTTACCGCCGTTCCTGCGATCCGCGCGCAAGGACGTCATTACACGTACTGTCCTTTCGTGCGGCCGAATCATAGAGCTCTGTGCGTGAGTCAGAGATTCACGGGAAGTTGTTTGTCATACGTACGCGGAGGAGCGCGTTTGTCTCATCGTCCGCCGCTTGCGTTGAACGCTCTCTTTGGTTTTCCGTTGCCACTACCGCGCCAAAGGAGACTCCTGAGCGGTAGCCACATGGAACACTTTTCCCGGTGTAGTTTCGAATTGACGCTGTCCGGCGTTTGTACGCGTATCTTACGCAACGCGATAACGACACTGCTCTCGTAGCCGAAGTACATATTAAATGGCCTAAATAGACATTTTCGACCGGAGTAAGGCATACGCGAAATTGCTTAAGTGCATTTCTGCGCGCGTCTCGTTAAAACCTTACACCATGGCGCGCGTAGCCCAGGGAATAGAAAGGAATAAAGAGAGCGAAAGCGAGTACAGAAAAGTTAACCAGAGCATGCCTCCGGCTAGCTACTCCGACAGAAAACACGAGAGAGGTGCAAATAAGGACTTCTGGACGCTTATCTCGAGCTTCAGCGGCTTTGATGGCGCTGTTGCATTGTTCGAAAGAGAATAAGCTGAACATCAAACTCCGGCGGTGTGGCACTAGGAGGGACACTATATGCGTGAGACGGTGTGACAGGCTGCGAAAGTTATGTCTGCAGTGACTGTGTCACAGTGAGACCGAAGGTGTGACACTGTGACGGGCTGTGACACTTGTGTCTCTGTGTGTGAGACTAGACGAACCGTGGGACACTCTGACTGATCTATACCTCGTGTCGCTTCTGTGTGACTGTATCACTTTGTGATAGCGTGTGTGACACTGTTGTGGAACTGTGTGACTCTGTCAATATGCAAGACTCTGTGAGAAGGCAGTGTGATAGTTTATATGACACAGCGTCCCTGTAGGTGAGACTGCGTGACACAGTGGCATACTCTACAGCGCTGTGTCATTTTGTTCAACTGTGCATGACACTACTTGTGAGATTTCATGATACTAAATCTCTGTATACGAGACTATATGACAAGGCAACGCAACAGCCTTTGTGCCACTCTGTCTGTGTGTGCGACATTGGGTGGTAAGACTACGTGAGAGTGACATACTATGCGTCACACTGCGTCACATTGTGGTACTGCGTGTGACGGTATGTGGGAAACTGTGTGACGCTGCGTCTCAGTGTGTGACACAGTAGAAGAAACAAAGTGTGACTGCATTAGCTGTGACCACTTTGCCTTGCCACCCGACATTTCACACCAAATCCTCACTGTTTGCGTGTGCCCTCAACTCTGAACAGTCCTGTTAGCGGGCAATCGTCGATTTTGTGCATATCCAAGATAGCCCGGTCTCATACCCTGTCGAAGCCAAACGCATGCGAAAGCCTGTTTATAGTATTTCGCATGTATAATTGCATTGCAAAACGATTACGCCGACGCCAGCGTCACCACGCCGACAGTATTTCTACAGCATGCTTGATTTGATTGTCTATTTAGACGTTCTTACAGCGAGCTGCTGGGTCTCAATGTGGGCGCGGTCCTTGAGTATTTGCTAGATATATTTTTTTTTAATTACGGGGTTTTACGTGCCAAAACCACTGTCTGATTATGAGGCACGCCGTAGTGGAGGACTCCGGAAATTTCGACCACCTGGGGTTCTTTAACGTGTCCTTAAATCTAAACACACGGGTGTTTTCGCATTTCGCCCCCATCGAAATGCGGCCGCCGTGGCCTGGGATTCAATCCCGCGACCTCGTGCTCAGCAGCCCAACACCATAGCCACTGGGCAACCACGGCGGGTTTTGCTATGTATTGATTGATTCCCCATCTTTTTGCATGTCCTGAAGGAGGAAGCTCGCGGACAGTCCTCGATGAGGAACACCGTGTACGCAGTGCGTCCCGGTGCCCAGGCTGCTTGAAAACGAAACACTACTCTTACCTGTGAAGGCTTCGGCAGGCGCCAAGCGAAATACGGCTTCATAAATTATGCCGGCTCTTACGCTTGTGCTTCATTCGTGTCTGCCAGGCGGCGAAAATGAAAGCCTTTATTTGCTTTCATGTAGTTCTGTGTTTTTTCCCAATAAACAGTAGCTGAGAACCAGTGCTTCCTGTTGTTGTTTCCTGCTTTTGTGTTCTTCTTTAGCGCTGTTTTATAATATTGCCCCACATTCTATCTGGAAACATGCTTGACATCTGTCCCTGCTTTTACTCATGCAGATGAATTGTTATGTTCTGAACACGTTAGTGAGTGGCATCGATGTTTGGCTTGAAGCAACCGTTCGTGTACTGTTCTGAGTCACATAATTGCTGTTGTTTTTCTTGCAACAAACCGTGAATCTTGATGATGTTTGCAGGAATTCAGAGCGACATTCAGCCACAATCAGCAGCGATCTGCAGCGTCAGGCACAATAGTTCACTTAGAACTCATTAGTTGCAATCGAAACATTTCAGCTCCTGTGGTGAATCGAAGTCGTCGTAAATGCACATGACATATTCAGTTCAAAGGAGGGGAAAATTGTAGGACTGTTTCATTTCGAAGCAGGGACTACAGAAAGAAACGCTATGAACTTATTCAGGGGATCTTTCCTTTTTTATTATTCCAGGGTATTTTGAACGTGACTAGTCGAACGTGTGCCAGCGATGATGAGAGCTCCTCTATCACTATTCAGACGAAATTGGTGGGATATATCGGCAGATACGCTCATACTGTAAAAGGAAAATTCAACGCGAAACTGTACACAAGGAGAGGAGAAACAAGTTAACACAAGGTAAATATGAGCAGAGGAAGCAAAGAACAAGATTTAGAAGCCACAGAGTGTTCTGAGACAAAAACAACAACAACAGCGGCAGCAACAACTGTTTGCATTATGCCTCGATCGCTTCCAGAACTGCAAAGGCAGCGACATCATTACTCGACCAAAAAAGAACCTCGGGCCATTATCGTTTCTTTTTTCTCGTTTTTTGCACTTATCCAATCTGATTCAACAGGGCGGCAGCCCCGACATGTCCAGTGGTGGTACTGGTAGTGATGACGATGGTTGTAGCTACCGGGGGAAGTTTAGCCTTGCAATCGAGGCTGGCAATCGACCTGCCTGAGCGTTCTTTGGAATGTCATTGTGGTATGTCCCCTCCAGATATCGGATAATGTATCTCAGGGATGCAAGGGGACGTGAGGCTTGCTTACGAGCAATGATGGACCTTTCTGGAAACACAAGGTGTTGCCGGCACGCACGCAAAATTATTTCTGCTGCCTGGTGGACTACGTCCATAAGCTCCTGGAGAAGCTCAACAGCAAAGCCTTGGACGGAGCGCTTCCTAACCTAGTTGCACTGTTTAAAATTAATAAAACATTCATTAATTCACTCATTCTACAGTATAGCAAGAACAGTGTATCTTTCAGAACGGTAAGTTTGACAAGACCGCAGGAAGGTCAGCTCTTGACAGGAAGTTGGCGAGAGATATCATAGGCAAAAAAATTGTAGGGCGTTAAATCATGACACAAGCAGCCGAACTAATCCCACGTTGTGTGTTTTGCATAACTTATTACCCACGAGTATAAAAGGAAGAAAAACAGAGCGCCCTCCAAATGGGGCTATCAAAACATTCTTATACGTTTCGGCTTGCACACGGAAGCCTTGTTCCTATATGCCGTTACTTCCCGACCAGACGAGATTTCACCAAATTCTTTATTTCATTATTCAATAGTATATGGAAAGCAACATATTTTGCGACAAGAAGGACAACACAGTCCCCGCCAGGTCTTCTGCCCGATTGAGTGATCCCGCTCAGTCATTCGTAGCGCTATAGAACTTCCACACAGTGAATCTTCACAATCACTTTGGCCGGAGCAAGCTCTCTTTGTGAGCACTAACTCATCGTGACAGTGGAGGGATGGTTCCTCATTGAAAAGCATACTTGCTGCTGCCGGCGTACATTAGCCGACGAGTCGCCTGTGACGGCATATCGTTCTGCCTACGGGATGCGCGTCACTTTGCTAAGAAAGAAAAAAAAAGACATTGCGAAGAAATCTGCGTCATGTGCTTCCCGTCACCCACTCCAGTCATTCGCTAGGCGCCGACGGATGAAAGAACACCACGGCGTTTTGCATATACGCCGTACGCGCCGGGCCTGTCTCCACTAAGTTAACAAGCGGCACACTAAGACCGAAATAGTTCTCACGCTGTGACGTGTGCGCCTACGTAGTGAAGCGTCACTCCCACATTACGACGCAGGAGCGGGGCACCACGTGGAGTTCTCCGTATTTCTCACCCACAGAGGTGTACGCGCAATCACATACGGTCACACGGGCAAACTCGTCCTGTAAAAGCGCAAACAGCAATAAAAATACACGAAAATAAAATAAGCACCGGAGCCAAAGAGAGCCAAGACCAAGGGCAAGCCGACTTGGTGACAGACCTCCCCAGAGTTGCCGCCAGATGTTCCCTGGAGCGAAGTCATCAAGACCGGTGTCGGGTTGCGTCGGGACCGCCGACTCGGGAATTCACGCGCGCGCACTCAGATTCGGCGCCGCTGCGGTGACGACGACGATGATGTGAACCGCAGAGGGCCCTGGGCTTGGTCGCAAACCTACCGCGAACGTCAAGGGCCGGCGACCTGCGTACCCAATGAATGGGCGCGCCGTCGCCAGCCCTGTTTAAACGCGGCGCCCGACGCCACTGTGGGAGTGGCATGCTCTTGTGAGAAAGGAATCAGCGGTGCCAGAGTCGTCACTAACTGCGACAATCCTTATACGGGCACATGGAATATCTCGCGAAAATAGACTTGCGTGGCCTACAGTCATTTGCGTGGTCACCTCAGTCTACATGCATAGTAAACCTCCACGTACTAGGTTCTTTTCTTCGTGCCCACAGCCGCGTCATGGACTACATACCAAAGCGCAAGGCGACAGCTTCGTGAACTATTCACAAGTCCGCAGAATATGCCCCGTTTAGGTAAATTCTCTATACAGACCTTATAGAATGTATAGATAAATGCCCATACAACTTCTATTGTGTCGGTGCAACCATTCTATGAGGCATCCTTATAAAAAAAAAAGCTTCGGCATCGTATACACTACATCATCATGATCATCATCATCATCATCATCATCATCATCATTTAATGTCTCAGCGGGATACCCAGTTACCCCTGTCTTGCACTAGTTCATTCCAACTTGCACCTGCAAATTTTATTGCCGCACCCCTCCCCCCCCCCACACACACACACTAATTTAGCCGTCCTAGACTTCGCTTCCTTTCCCTATACTACACTAGTCCAGGTGCAACAAAATTAGGAAGGCCTCCAAAGTTTCAACAAAGACACTTCCTCACCAAAGCACGATTTGGCCTCCTTGGTACATTTTTCGGCCACTACCCTCTTCATGACTCTTGCAATTATTAGCTTCATCAACATTTAAATAAACGCGCATATACTCGGGCATTTGAACCCTTCATCGCCCTTGGAAATGCTGGGGTCAGCTTCTGGGCATCGTACATGTCGTCCTGCGGTCAGCAACCGAGCGCTGTATAGCCGAGCCCCGATAACGTGCCTTTTTTTAATCACAGAACGGATTTCAAACTAGGACGGGTACCGGCCTAAGGCTGTTGCAATCGCTATATGTACTGTTTCGAAGAACAATAGAATGCTAACTGTGAAAGGCACCGCTGTCGCGGTGGTTAGACCGCCACGGCGTTTTGCTGCTGTGTCCAATGTCGCGGACTCCATTCCCCGCGCTTGCCACTGTTACGATTGATGCGTAACGCTGAGAACACTGCATTAAGCGTTGTGGGTCATGTGTACGTCAGAGTGCTAGAAAGTAACCTTAGGTTGCTCATGACGCGTCTCTTTTGCTTCAAGTGTAAAACTGTAAAAGGTGGACACTGCCACTCGACTCACGGCGAAGTGATGGCGCGGCATGGCGGGCTCCTGCATACGCACTTCTTTACAATAATAATCGCCGTCGTCATCCTCATCATCAATTACTCCTTTCCTTTTCATCAGCCCACTACAGCAATGAGCAGGAGGTCAAAGCAAGCTACAGCTCATGCTCATCGCTCTGATTTTCTACAAATAAATGACTGATATCTCAGTCTGAAAAGTGAAAGGCTAATCAATCAATGATTTATTCAATTAATCTGTAAGCCTCAGAGTAATTGAGTAAGTGAGGACAATAATAAACCTAATTTCCTCCCCGTTTGCTGCCGTATCGCGACGGCACATGACGGCTGCCATCCCCACTGAGAAGAGTGGACGCAACCCAGAACATCTCTTCACTATAGCTAAGATATCTACGTGCGGTAACAGGAAGACCATATTTGACGTCCCTGGCACAAATGCGCAGTGCGTGTCGTCGGAACTTCCTCTCAGTTCGTGGTTCCGCATAGCTATTGCATTTGCCCACATCAGGCAGAGCTGAGTGGCGTAGTAATCGGAATCATCATCATTATTAATGATTCCGATTATTACGCCGCTCGCATCTCATTGAAAGAGCTTACATTCCATAAGAAGCACGTGTACATGCAAAAAGGAAAAAGAAAAACAAGGAAATTCTCCTTGATATTCGTGGCCTCGTTCAAAGACAGATTTCCTGCAGGACCGGTGTTCAAGAACAGAGCTTGCGCACTCATCGATAAACTGCTTCCTCAGGTGACCCAATCTCCCGGCTGTAGACTATGCCAAGTTCGCACGCAACGTGGCATCCGATTCTTTCACCACAGCGTAGCACGTGAGACTGTCAACGTCAACCTCGCAGCCATTCTCAAATGACCATCGCTCAGCATTCAGCGGTCCTATACTCTATGCACAATTGTACAAGCGAGCTGCTGAGCCAATTTTCCCCCGTTCGCTAAGTATTTACCGAACGAAAACATCGATAAGGAAGCCCCCATAAACTTGTTTTTTTTTTTTGCATTTTGCTAGCCGCGAGGGGCACGCAAGAGACTCCGCGCCATTGTGTAACAAGCCATGTTGGCCAGCGCGATAAACGGCTCAATAAAACGAGGACACACGGATCGGCACGAACGTAACATTGTATGATGTGACTCGTATTTCTGATATCACTCGCAGGCAGCTCTTGGCACGAGGACGGAAACCCTTTGACCCAGTCCGAAGAGTGAGAGGAGTTTCGTGGGTGTTTACCTCAGCCTGATACAAGCGTCCAGGTATATCAGCTTTTGTTCCACGTAAGGGAGCAGTTGGGTGTACTGGGTTCGCAGTCAATCATCGTCGTAATAATAATCACCATCATCATAATCATCACCAACAACGACAACTTAGACAAGAGGTATGTCAGCTGCAGGACAAAGGCTCCTCCAGGCGACCTCCATGTATTCCAGTCTTGCGTGAGCTGTAGGCTCCATACGGCCACGAGAGCAGTCCTAAAATCTGCTTTAAGTTTACGCGGCTGCTGTTTGGAGCTGCAACGTATTCTTGAACGTTGGAGCAGCGCGGCCACTGCAAGAAAGTTGAAGCTTGGGCTGCTTGGTGTAGTATTATATTTCATACGCTGGAGGACCGGCGCTTAGACAAAGTGCACAGAAAAGAGTGACACGCGCATTGAACTGACTGGCAACTGTAGGACTTTATTGTTTCTTGCCTCAAGCATTACACATCGACAAAAGAGCAACAAAAGAGAGAGAGACAGATGAAGAGGAAAGGCTGGGAGGTTAACCAGATATTAGTCTCCGGTTTGCTACCCTACACTGGGGTTGGGAGATAGGGGTTAGAAAGAGCTGAAGTGACTAGCGCAACAGTGGACACGGGACAATAAAAAGGCGACAAGGACAAGCGCAAGAAAGATGACTGAGGTTAGAAAGAGGACAAAGTGGAAAGGGTTAAAAAAACATACACACACGGAGACACACACGAAGGACGTTCCAGTTAGAGACGTTCACAAAGGCCGGTAGATCGCAAGCGCTTGCACGGCATTCTTCTGTGACGTTAGGTCCTGTCGATGGTGTGGAATTCCTTCTTCCGCTAGTGGTCGGTCGTCCAGCTGGTTCAGTTCGTGGCGAAGGGATTCCCTCAGTGGACTCTACTGCGGGCAGTCGCACAAGATATGGCCAATCGATTCTTCATGGCCGCCATGGCCACATGTTCCGGTGTCGGCCATCTCTATGCGTAACGCATAGGCTTTGGTAAAAGAAACGCCCAACCACGGTCGATACAAAAGCGTGGCGTCTCCACGGCGAAGTTTTGATGGGGCTCGAAGGTGGGATCAAAGGAGTTTAGTCGGGGTTCCCTGAAATTTGGCTCATTCAACTGCGACGTGGTGCAGTGGCGAGCAAGCAGGCGGTGCTTGCGTGTTGCGTCAGTTCTAGAAAGTGTCATTGATACGTGGTGGTCCTCAGTATGGGCTGAACGGGCAACTTCATCGGCCCATTCATTGCCAACAATCTCAAAGTGACTTGGAAGTCATTGTAAAGTTATTTCATGGCCTGCATCACTTATATCGTGCATCGTCTCTGTAATCTGAAATACTAGATCTTCGTGCTGTCCGCGTCCTGAAGGTGACGGTGGCGACTGCAGTGCCACCTTTGAATTGCAGAAGATCGTCCACTTGTGTGGCGGTTCGTCACCGATGTAATGAAGGGCGGTAAGGAGCGCTGCGAGCTCTACTGCCGTCGGTGACGTCACGTGAGTCGTCTTAAATTTGATGCTTGTAACTTTCGCTGGCGTCGCGATTGCTGAAGCTGAGCTCATTGATAGGAAAGATCCATCGCTGCAGATATGCGTAGAGTCACGGTAGTTCTCGTACAGAAATAGTAACGGGAGCTGTTTAAGGACTAGTGATTATAGATTAGCTTTTTTCGTGATGCCAGGAATTGTCCGGTTCATTTTTGGCTGAGTGAGGCACCATGGAGGAATCGAAGGTCTCGCAGCAGGAGTCCAACAAGCTGGCAATTATTCACCATGTGCGGTTATCGTTTGGCTGAAAGATGTGCGCGCTCTGTTCGCTGGTAGAGAGGCTAGGTGGTGGCGAGGAATCCTGGCACGATGCCTTATATCAGCCCTCAGCGCTTCAATTTCAGTGTGAGTCGTACGAGGTAGTCTCTAACGATTGTTATAGTTGCCATTGTTGATGCACTCTGATGAGCCCTAGACAGACCCGGAGCGCCTGAGCCTGAACACTATCTATTGCGCGTAGGTTCGTTCTTCCTGTGTTAATTATTGCTGGCAAGCTGTATCAGAGAAGGCGGAGGAAAATCACCCTGTATAGTTGTAGCATAGCACTTGTCGACGTTCTCCAAGTCTTGCCAGTGAATAACTTGAACAGGTGGCAGATGCTGGCCAACCGCTTTTTTTTTTTCGGGTGATACGTGAGGGCTCCATGACAAGTACCTGTTGATTATGACACCTAGAAACTTGTGAGATCGAACATACGGTATTCTTTGGCCATTTATTATTACGGTGTAGTTTGTCATAGGTTTGTACGAAACTGGCACTAGTGCTCATTTCTTGGAGGCAATTACCAGGCCTCGATTATATACGGAGGTAGATAGCAGTTTGGGTGGCAGTTCTCTGAATTTTCGCTCGCAACTGTAGGTGTGTTGCTGCTGACATCCATATGCAAATGTCATCCGCCTACATTGATGGCCTGACTGTGCTTGCCACGTGCTCAAAGAGAGCAATTAGGGTTACATTAAATAAAACAGGGCTAAATACATCGCCCTGGGAGACGCCGCGGTAGCTACAATGTAGAGTTCTTGATTGCCTCTTCCAAGTCGGAAGATGGATTGGCTTCGCAGTGTTCTTCCATGACAGGCTGAAATATAGTTCAGCCCAGTCTTTGGATCATATCCCGTATTTTGGAAGGAGACAATCATCTGATCTTGACGTACCTGGGGATATGGTCGCTTCCGTGCGCCTCTATGTCCGCAAACCACCTATCACGTCTGACAAGGCTTCGCGAGACAAAAGCAAAGACAGCTGTTGTATGTGGAGCCACGTAGAACCGTAGGACTTCCACCATTCGACAGCCAAAGTTCATTACTGGAGGCGAAAGATGCCACAGCTCTGCCTTTCACTTTGATCTTCGAACTTCCCCAGAGTGTATGATGTGGGTTGAAGTCTCCAAAAACGATCCACGGATTGGGAGTTGAGGACAGGATGTCTCGTAGTCTTTTGTAACGAAATCGACTTGACGGAAATAGGTAAGCGCCCAAAACAGTAAAATTTCATTTTTTAGCTATATAGCTTTTGGTCATTAGGTGATATAGGCTGATGAATTTAAGTGAGGTCACGGCGAATAAACACCAAAACCTTACTGTTTTCACCAACAGTTGACGACATAAAGGATTCATATTCAGAAAGCCTGATCGTGTTCGATAAGTTAGGCTCGCAAATGACGAAAAAAGGAAACATATTGGCGTACACAAAGCGACGTAAATGCGAAATGCGCGCTCCGAGTCCGCAGGCATTCCACTGAAAAATAGCTGCTTTCCGGACCTGATCCTTCAAAGACTGGGGACGGCTGGGGAACCATGATCTACTCAAGGGTTGCCAGCACCGGACTCAGAGCGTCCAGTATACTTGAAGCGCACTTCTGACAAACGGTGTGCATGCTATTTAGCAACACACGAATGATATTCATTAAAGACCTCAGCAGAACTGTCACTTGCTCATCTGTTTTCCCACGACTCCTCGGATACAGCACATTGCTGTACTGGGGGTGGCTTCTGCTGTGGCTCTTCTGCGCGCCGTGTACGCGTAAGTGGTGGCGATTCCTTTGTGGAGGGAGATCTGGCAGTTTTGTCCCTTGCAACATCGGTGTTTGGGGTGCTGGAAACTTCCGCTAACAGTGCTGCTTGATGAGTCGACTTTTCTTGAAAAGTTGATATTTCCCGTCGTGAGGACCTTGGATGGTGACGTCGTCTTCGCCGGACTTTCTCAGTGGCCTCTTTGTGGGTAGAGCTGTCTCTCATCATTTGTTTGAGAATGGAGATCTCTTTCTTTATCTGGGAACAGTCTTTGGAAGAGGCGCAGCAATCACCTTGACAATTAGGACACTTCGTCGGGGTTGCGCTGCAGTTGTTTTCAGAGTGGTGTTCGGCACATCGAGGGCACACTGCGGAATTTCCGCAAACACCCTTAACATATGGCCAATCTTCTGACAGTTGAAGCATTGCATTGGTTGTTGGAATAAATAAAATGGTCGAACCTGGTGGCGGAAGTGGCCAACCTTCACGTAGGAGGGAAGACAGTCACCTTTGAACGTTATCATCACACAACGTGTGTTACCGAGATGACCAACGTGCAGTATGACGTTGTGTTCACTTGCTGGTTTTATGAGAACTGGGACGTCTGAGTTAGGTAGTTCATTGTCAATGTCATATATGACTCTTGTTATTGTGGCACCATTCGTTGGCACGATAGATCAGACCTTGATCGGACCTTGATGTTGACCTTGACGCATTGGGAACATGTGTTAACGAAGGAGCTTGAGAAGTTGAGGACTGCGGAAAAGCGACAAAAAGTTATGAAAGGGGTAGCATTAACAGAAAAGAAGACAGCAATGTGTACTAGAGAGAAAACGGAAGTAGTTTGTATTTTAAATGACATTAATAGAAAAAAATGAATTTGGGCAGGCAACGTATACCGCAGATCACATAGTCGTTGCTGAATTTCAGTTATACAGAGTCGGTGAAAAGAGAAGCACAGTCAAAGACGGCAGAAAATTTAGGTGGTGTGATCAAATTTGCAAATTTGCAGGAAAGAGATAGTGTCAGCTGGCAAAAGAATGGTTGGAGGTCACCCTGCAGTGGTCACAAGTATGAAGATTATGATTATGACGAATATAAAGCTCATTGCTTCTTGTGGGAGAGTTACAAGCATTTCTTGAATGTAAATGACTGCTAGTGGGTTGCCATTTCAAAAGCGCTTGCGAAGGGCGAACAGCCATACCACTCTCGATAAGCGATTTTGACTAATCGCTCCAATCACGAGAACTACATTGGGGCCGACGAGTTTCTGGGGAGACACTGTGTGGAGGTCGCCGAGTGCACTTTCACAACGAACAATAGGAAATTTCTAATGTAGAACTCCTCGGCTATATGTCTAATTCGAGGAAGAAAATATGGTAATTCCGAAATAAAAGCGGCTTGCTTCTAGAGGTGAGCCTCAAAGACGGGTGCCGAGTGATACGATCTCGCGCATAACTCATTCCTCCGAAACGGATACACTTCTAAGTATACTGTTACCCCACCTGTTGCAGACGAGTACTTTGTCTTACGTAAAATAAAAGGAGGGGAAAGGAGGCGGTCGAGAACTTTGTCGTAGACAACTGTCACGTACCACACTGCGTAAAGGTCACAGTCAGATCTTGCATAATGAAGAAGTAGAAATTTCACAAAAGCCGGACTTTGAAACTGCGCACACACTAGTCGGGTCAGGTGGTGCCGTGGTGCTCTTTGAATTTGCAATGCTTTTCCCAACATATACCGAACGAACGCGCAATGCAACGTTCGGTTTCGAGAGAAGCCTCTCTTTGTAAGCTTTCGGCATGCGTACATAGGCATCCCGATTACGCACGCGCGGAGTCTCGTGTAATCTCGCTCGGCGTCCCGCACGCCCGACCGTGGCTACAAAGCTTCGGAAGGAAAGATGAGGTAAGGAGAAGAAGTAAATTAAATATCTACCTCGGCGATGGTGCAACTAAAAGAAGAATAATGGAGCGAACGTTTAAAAATCGAAAACCATTTTGAATTTGAGCCAAGGAGAGCGAGAGTTTCGGCTTGAGAGTCCGGTCGGCGAGGGAGGTTCGCCCGTATCGGAGAAAGGTGACGCACGTGAGGTCGACGCAGCCGTGCGTGAAGTTCAAGGAGAATTGAAAAGTAAGAAGAACAGGAGACGTGTAAGTCTTCAAGAATAAGGCTCGAGGCGGGTGGAACGAAGGGAACAACTGGAGAGAGGCAAGCGGAATCGAAAATATGCGGATTCCGCAGCCCCTAGGTGCACTTGGCACCGCGGGCGAATATCGTCTGGCCAATTGTCGTCTGCTCCCAGCAGAAGGCAAGTTTCTGCCGGTGCTATAGTAGGGTCGTCTGCTTTCTTGTTGCTGTCGTTTGTATTTCTCTCGGCTAGCCCGAAGTCACTGCCAAGGAAAAAAAAGAAGAGGAAAAGCAAAGGTTGCTTGCTACCTGATCGGTGGCTGGAAACGCCCAGTCTGGTACTAACGGATGAACGTGTTTTACAATTGAATCACGGCCATATAGGTCAACCTTGCACAGCCACACGTGCGCGATTTCAACACGCTTTACCAGGCACTATAAAATTCTTTTGGTGCAGTAGCTCACCGACGAAACAGATTCCAGACGAGATATTCCGCCGCCCCGAGCAAGAACGGCAGCACTCGTCTTCAGCGCTAATGAGCCTTGATAAAAGACCGAACCACTCATGACGTCTTTCAGCGATAAAACAACCTCTCGATTTGTGGTTTTGACTGCATGATTAGCCTAACTGCCGTTAGTAGATGTTCAAAAGCCGCCCACTGCGTTAGTGTAGTGACATATAAGTAGGCGCGATACGTTAGCCTTTGTGACTTAACCGCAAGACCTTTTGATGCCATGCCCCTCATATCTCTCATCCTTGAACGTTCAGTTTAAGCTACCCTTACCCTGCAACTTTCCTGCCCCATGGATGGCCACTAACATATATACAGGGAGTTTCAGCGAACACCTTCAAGATTTTTTAAAGGTTGCTGTGGCAGATGGCTCAATTCTAGTTTATGAGCCGGTCTACTCGAAGCGGCGGACGCTACTTGCCCAAAAAAAAATTGAAATGCGAAATCGACTAATTGACAAGAGTTCACTAATTAACTTTTTAGCTAATTGTTTTATTACCAATATTGCAATTTACAAATTCTAGCCGTGGACTTAGCAAGGCGGATCCACTTGGAGTGAATTCTCAGGACGACACCTGTTTCGATATATAAATTCCCGAACTTTGCGGAGAAATACATTAGCGTTCCAGTTACTTGTGTGCTTCAGTGCATGAAACGACGTTTTGTTAATAAATTAATTGGAACGCAAATGCATTACTCTTCAATGTTTAGCAATTTATATCTCGAAACTGATGTCATCTTTATCTAATATTTTTAACATCTGACGTGATGGGACATTTCAAATATTATGTGAAATTATGAGATGTATTTCTATGTCACTGACGGGAAAAAGGAGTAGACAAGACACATATTGGTGCCAACTTTATTTATTCACGTCAATAAAAAACGTTCACTTCGTTCGTAAAATCGCTCCGGTGGCCAAACTCTCATACTCGTTTCACCTATGTTCGCCAAGTTAATGGAGCATTTCTTTTTACAAAATTGTCCCACTTGATAGAACTTAATGGAACGATATCACAATGCCACATATACTTGGTGGAACCTAGTGTAACGATATCCCGATGTCCCACTTACTTGATGGAACATAGTGGAACGATATCCCGTTGTAAGAATTACTTGGTGGAACCTAGTGGAACGATATCATGTCTCACTTAGTTGGTGGAACCTAGTGGAACTATATCACAATACCGCACTTACATGGGAGAACCTAGTGGAACGATGTCACGATGCCACTTACTTGGTGGAACCTAGTGGAATGATATCCCGGTGTCTCACTTACATGGTGGAACTTAATGGAACGACATAATCATCATCATCATCATCATCGTCAGCCTGGTTACGCCTACTGCAGGGCAAAGGCCTCTTCCATACTTCTCCAACTACCCCGGCCATGTACTAATTGTGGCCATGTTGTCCCTGCAAACTTCTTAATATCATCCGCCCACCTAACTTTCTGCCGCCCTCTGCTACGCTTCCCTTCCCTTGGAATATATTCCATAACTCTTAATGACCATCAGTTATCTTCCCTCCTCATTACGTGTCCTGCCCATGCCCCCCCCCCCCCATTTCTTTTTCTTGATTTCAACTAAGATATCATTAACTCGCGTTAGTTCCCTCACCCAATCTGCTCTTTTCTTATCCCTTAACGTTACACCTATCACTCTTCTTTCCATAGCTCGTTGCGTCGTCCTCAATTTAAGTAGAACCCTTTTGGTAAGCCTCCAGGTTTCTGCCCCGTACGTGAGTACTGGTAAGACACAACTGTCGTAAATTTTCTCTTGAGGGATAATGGCAACCTGCTGCTCATGATCTGAGAATGCCTGCCAAACGCACCCCAACCCATTCTTATTCTTCTGATTATTTCAGTCTCATGGTCCGGATCCGCAGTCACGACCTGTCCTAAGCAGATGTATTCCCTTACCACTTCCAGTGCCTCACTACCTATTGTAAACTGCTGTTCTCTTCCGAGACTGTTAAACATTACTTTAGTTTACTGCAGATTAATTTTTAGACCCGCCCTTCGGCTTTGCCTCTCCAGGTCAGTGAGCATGCATCGCAGTTGATCCCCTGAGTTACTGAGCAAGGCATCAGCGAATCGCAAGTTACTAAGATATTCTCCATTAACATTATCCCCAATTCTTCTCAATCCAGGTCTCTGAATACCTCCTGTAAACACGCTGTGAATAGCATTGGAGAGATCGTATCTCCCTACCTGACGCCTTTCTTTATTGGGATTTTTTTTGCTTTCTTTATGGAGGACTACGGTGGCTGTGGAGCCGCTATAGATATCTTTCAGTATCTTTACATAAGGCTCGTCTACACCCTGATTCCGCAATGCCTCCATGACTGTTGAGGTTTCGGCTCAATCAAATGCTTTCTCGTAATCAATGAAAGCTACATATAAAGGTTGTTTATATTCTGCACATTTTTCTATCACCTGATTGATAGTGTGAATATGGTCTATTGTTGAGTAGTCTACGGAATCCTGCCTGGTCCTTTGGTTGACGGAAGTCTAAGGTGTTCCTGATTCTATTTGCAATTACCTTAGTAAATACTTTGTAGGCAACGGACAGTAAGCTGATCGGTCTGTAATTTTTCAAGTCTTTGGCGTCCCCTTTCTTATGGATTAGGATTATGTTGGCGTTTTTCCAAGATTCCGGTCTGCTCGAAGTCATGAGGCATTGCGTATATAGGGTATACAGGGTATACAGGGTACAGGGTATGAGGGTTGCGTATACAGAAACGACATCATGATGTCTCAGTTAGTGGAACCTACTGGAACAATATCCCGATGCCCCCCCACTTACTTGGTGGAACCTAGTCAAACAGTATCATGATGTCTCAGTCTCACTTAATTGGTGGAACCTAGTGGAACGATATCACGATGACGCACTAACTCGATGGAACCTAGTGGAACGATATCACAATACGCCACTTGGTGAAACCTAGTGGAACGATATGATGATGTCGCACTTAGTTTATGAAACTTATCCATGGCATCATATTAAGAGTGACATACAATAACAGCGGCAAGAAGCTCGACAGAACAAAGACCCGACACTATGATACAATCCTTCAACACAGGTTGCATTAGAAAGTCCACCATTTTTGCAAATATGTTCCACTTACAAAGTAGAACCTTCTGGAACGATATGAAACAGTGCACTCACGAGTGCAGCCAAAGAAAACGTGCGCGGAAATCCCCTTTAATTCTTTACGAGCAACATCATCCTGCGTAGCCTTAGTGCAACACTCCGTCAGCAAACTATGCTCTCTGTCAAGTTGTCACAATAATGTCGATGACGCCAGGTCCGGTATTTCAGCATGAACTTTAGTGCCAAACTAATACATCTGATGAGCGCTTTCCAACCTTCATATTGGACATATTTAAGAGGGATAGGCGGGCTAGCTGGTGGTCGATATTGCAATACATCATGTAGCCGCGCAAACAACAACGGACAAAGAAGGAAGCACACAGGACAGGCGCGGAACTTCAACTGAGATTTACTCCGGAAAATCCCACACTTATACATGTATCATAATCACACTTGCTTATCATCAGACAATCATCACTCGACGTTGGCAAGCTAACTTAACGCTTCAAAGGTAAATCACCGTGTGGGGTAGAAGTCGGCCAAGAGAGGAAAAGAAACGAATTTGCTTTCGACACGACGCGAAACTTGAAGGCTGCGAAGGAGCGCGCGTACACGTTAATCGAAATTCCGTCCAAGTGCGACGCTTTTTTTTTTTCACCATTCAGTCGGCATCGGCGATGTCGTAAGGAAATCCTCATTCTAGCGAAGCCCCTCTCATTTTCCCGTCGTGTGCTGGACCTTGTACCGTCCTGTCGAGATGTGTCCAAAAACCGGTGTCCGGCACGAGCGGTGGTATAGGGCACGTAGGAGTAAAGTAAATAGAATAAAGAGGAAAGCTTAGCTTTTGTTCATTGATGTTTCATTACACGAAACCTGCAACACAGGTGCTGTATGTTCTCAATCACATTTTGCTCAGGCCAGTCGGCACTTCTGGACATTCCGCGGTAGCTGGATGCCTGGGTTGGATTTGTCGTCGTCTCTCTCTCTGTCTCTCTCTTTTTAATTGTCATTCATTTTTAAATGTACAGGGTCGTCCACATTTAGGGGACACGCGGTATCATTATTCAAGCGGCTATGAATTCAACGTTTCTTCTAGTTGACGGAGGAAAAGCGCCTGACACGGCGCACGATGATGACGTCCATAAATGACAGATTTATGATTTTTTTTTTGCTACACACCAGCTGCTCTGAGCTCTCAAATACTAAAGAGGTGTTTCCCCTAAAAGTGGCCGAACCTGTGCGTGGTGCCTTTTTTTTTTGTTCGTTGACATAATTGACATAATCATGTGTATTCGAAATTACAAGCATTAGATGTATAAAAGAGAGAAGAAGGGAAATTGAGGGGCTCAATTTTGTTAATCATGACCACATAAAGCCCACAGACAATGAAGCCAAGGAAAGCATTGCGGAAGTTAACAGTGGTTTAAACTGGAATGAAGAAAATAATGAAGAAAAGGGAAATGAAAGTGGACTTATGAAATCAAAGTTATCTTTTCGTCCACTTTAATTTCCCCTTTCTTCATTATTTTGTACATTTCAATTTAAACCACAGTTCACTTCCCCTTTCTTCATTATTTTGTACATTTCAATTTAAACCACAGTTCACTTCCCCGACGATTTCCTTGACTTCATTGTCTGTTGGCTCTGTGTGGTCATGATAAGCATTAAATGTAGCATGGCAGGTAGGTAGGTATCTCCCACTTCATTTAAGAAACCCTAAAGAGAAAATTATTCTGTGCTCAATCAGTAACTTGCCCTTCCGCTATACCAAAAGCAGTCGCTCTTAACCCGAGAAGATGCTTGGTAAGAAAAGAAAAGAAGGCCTAAAGACAAAAACCGCAACCACGCCTTAATGTTGCCCCACCTGTCATCCATGGCGTATATAATTTTGACGGCGTCTTGTGGGAGCTAGTTATTTTATGCCGGTAAAGAATGACTGCGTAAAAATCGATGTGATCATCTACGCTCACTAAAAGCAAATTTCTGGGAGTGTGTACATTTGTCCCGAAAACTGCCCGTAAATGGCCAAGGTCTTCGAATTTTCGATGTTAGACAGAGAGGGAGGGAAACCAGAATGTAATCGAAATAAACGGAGACTTTCAATGCAAAACAATGCCGCCAATGATCCCGCAATCCTTCAACGTCATATGTCAACGCAACGCAGGACACCCGTTAAATCAAGACTCACGCAAATGCAAATGAACCGTATAATAATAGCGTACATTCAAAGTGATATAGCTGACGAAGGCAGGAAAACGACCCTAAGCTCCACACTAGTTCACTAGTCGTCGGCGTGTCATGTGTCATAGGTCATATGTCCCGCTTTTTGTTACCGAAAGAAAAATCAAACAGCAACCGTCGACAATGATTGTCAATGTAAGCGAATAGCGCGCACGTACGCGCTCGAGAACGAATGAACAAGCGAACGACCGAGCGAGAGAGCGAGCGAATGAAATTTTTCGAACGTACGAACAAGCGTTTTTCTCATCCAGTCCGACCATCGACCAGTGACGTAAAGGGCCGAAAGAGCCCAAGAAATTCATTAGCTCTAACAGGTGACGATAACGGTCCAGTGGCTTGCGCTCAGCGGTCGTACGCTAAGCAGCCAAAGTCATAGCCAGTGCCATTGTCATCGAGCTATACAGTGGCCGGTTGGATTAATCTTAATGCAACAAAGACTGCAAGTGTAGCCGTAATTATTCGACGCAAGCCAAGCGCTTCGGATCTACCCTAGTTTATCCAGTAGGCTACGCAGAGAGCTGCGAATTTCAGACACTAGAAGCATAATGCATTATTGGTCTGGTGTTAAGACTCTTCATAGATCACATTCACCTTAATTAAAGCAAAAAATTTAGACCGGTTCGATGCCGCAAGAGATACAGTGAGAATAAAAAGAGAAAGACTGGCTTTCAACGCCACCGGCAGTAGCTCACTTCGAATCTCTAAAGCGAAACGTCGAAAAAAAAAAACGTACAAAATTCGCTAAGATTAGGATGCCTGCTTCTCCATTCCGTTATACAGCCAACGGTGTAAAGGAAATCCTGATTCTATATGGAAGCCTTCACGTTAAACATTACAAGGCTGTACGCCTTCCTGTCTGGCTGCTACCATTAAAGAAATAAGAAAGCCTAGGGCTTCACAGAGGTGACGGTACGGCACGCTGAAATCAAGGAAAAAAGGAATTACGAGCCTCAGTTACGTCTTTATCTTTTCTCTTCTGCGCTCTTTCAATTTTACAATCCTTGTCTTGCGACAATCGCACACCTTATACGCTCATCACGTTTCGGTGTAGAGAACTAGGAAGAAAAACAAAAACAAAGAAAGAAACAGCGCATACTTACGCTCAGTTCACAGTTAACGGCGTACTTGTCATGCCAAACGCCAACCACACGAATTTCTTATGCCAGAAAGTCGCGTCACACGCTACAGCCTCCCTGCGCACTACGCGATAAAATTCCCAGGAGAAAAAAAAATTAAGTTAAATTAAGAACACAGGGAAGCTGCGAAAGGAACGAGGAATGATAAAGCAAGGACTGCAATACGAATGTAGAACCGAGAGCCGAGATCTTTGCTTTCTCGCTGCATAACATGATCAAGCATTAACATTTCTTTTTTAAAGTTTTACTAGTCTACTCATTTCTCCCCGTGTTTCAAGTTTCACCGCCTTCCGCGAGCACTTTGCGATTACGGCCGCGCGGGACCGCTCCTGTTCTTTTCCGTCCGTCGGGGTCTTCGAAGGAAAAGCACGAGAAGCAGAGGCTGGCGAAAGAGTTGAGGTTGCGATTGTGCTGTATCGCCATTTCATCCGGCGACGCGGTATGTGACAACGCCTCGGGGTCTCCCCTCTTATATTCCCAGCACATCCTCTTCCTTCGGGCCACTACGACGCACGGCAGAGTTGGGTGAAAAACTCGGCGTAGCCCGAGGTGTTCTAACATCTGCCTGCACAATAAGAATTTTTTTACTTCCTTACTTAATTCGAGGGTGGCAGCGAGATTCACGTCCGTTCTCGAAAGGGTGTTCTGTAGACTCCCTCGGCCTATACGGTGTAGAGACTGAAGAGAGCAAATTACACCCGTATATAAATTATACTTATTTTACACCCTTGAAGAAATAACTAGCGTAAATACGGGGCACATTTGCTTAAGAGCGTAAATCACACTTTTCTGCCGGGCTGTCCCGTTTTGTTCCCAACAGGCATCATCATCTTTCGGACCTCGACCTCGACGATTGGTCTTCGCACGCACGACAGAATACAGAGTGAGGAAATCAGTGTAGCTTGAGGCGTAGTCGCACCCGGATACTTACAACTAAATTTGATGTCCTTACTTATTAACGGGTGGTTGCAGGATTCGCGTCTTTTCAAGTGGGTGTTCTGCAAACTGAGCTAAGGTGGTCACTGCCGTCGAAAATGATAAATTTAGACCTTGAGGCAAATTGTAATAAAGTCACAGCCTTAAACTACAAAGAAGTGTAGAAATGACGTTAGTTTGCTTAAGAGTACTAATCACTGCATCAGTGAACTGAGGGTTTATGCAGTTACAGTCTCAATCCGTTGAGCCTCATAATGCTTTTCGAAAGAGCGAGCGTGTCACATGTCGGTACGCATTAAATTTTTACTCCTTTTTGACGCCATCATTTGCTCATCGCTGGCGGCAGAATTGGCGTCACTTCTCAAACTGGTGTTCTGCAGACATCCCTGACCTACGGTGTGAATTGAGAACCCAAATGTTAAATTAACACCTCTAAAGAAATTACACTAAATACACGTTCCTAGGGGTGGGCAGCGCAACCCGGACGAAAGACAAAAGCATAAGCAAAAGGAGTTTTTGAATGGCAAGAGTAACACCCTTTCACCCTTGTAAGCGTCACTTTACACGTGTTTACATTTTCTGTATATTTTAGTCCCTTGTATGAAAAAAGAAACCAGTTGTTAGTACTGCGCTGGTATCGTGTACTTTTGTCTTTCGTCGGGGTTGCGCTGCCCACCCCTAGGAACATGTTCAATCCCCAACTCGCCCAGCTTGCCATGTTAACTAAATATGCGTCCGTGAATAGTCTAGAGGGGAAATAAATATGTTCAGACGTGTACACTCTAACTGAAGGTGCAAGTTAAGAGACCCTAAGCCGAAGATGTTTGCCGGACAGTCAGTAGAGAAAAGGCGAGGAACATCCCAAAATTCTTCGTTGGAACGTAGAACGTGCGTGTCGGATGTCGCTACACACCGAGCATTTGTACATCGTTATATTACACGCCTATTTGTTCATCGGTGACAAGGATTCGCGCCTCTTGTCCTGCAAGCACCCTTTGCAGGACAAGAGGCAAGGAATGCAGGGTGGTAATTTACACCGAAAGCGGTGCACTTACAACCTTAAACAAGTGTGGGCGTGCGAATAATCGAGATTTCAGTCACAAATAAGTGGAGTAATGTTTGCTATGGCGATGCGTATTTGATGCGACATTTTGTATAGCTCGAATTTGTCGAATATTTGTTTCTAACGAATACAACGAGGGATGTAAACAAGAGTTGTTGAAGTCAGCAGGGAGAACCGCTGATGATGCTGGAGAATTTTCCGAATTACTTTTGTTGATGTACTATAGGAAAAGTGGTCAGCATACGCGGGGGTGACAGTTGCTTGGCAAAGGTATCCAGGAAATCGCGTCTGCACAATAGTTTCCAATTATAGAGTTACAGATTTACTGTCACTATTTAGGCAAAAAATGTATTAATTAGTCAATTTCATCACAACTGGATTTTTTTTAAAGATGTGCATTGTGCAGTATTGCACTTCCGTCCTACGACGAACTCAGCTCTCCACCGCGTGCTTGTGGCGACCTTTGTTTCATGAATGTCGGGTCGATTTCATAGTGCACCCGGTATGATCAGACCTCAGTATTTCCCTTCACAATCTTTTCTTTTTACCCCGTAAGCTGACATACATTCAGCTCCTCTATGCATCAACGTCATTCTATGTATCAATGAAATAACGTAAATACGTTTCATTCCTGAAAGCGAGCCCACGCAACCGTGATAATTCACACTGGTTAGACATCGGGAACATTTTGCATTCGATTCGATATTCCGCGATCTTTCGCATACATACGCATTCGATTCGATTAAACATTAGCTATTTGAACCGCCGCTATTAACACTACGCTAATTTACAACAACAAAATATAGAAATGTACAAAATTGTTTACCGATGCAAACAAACTGACAGGACCTAAATTAAAGCTCTATACCAAGCTGGAGTCTTCTACCACTCTTAATAAGAGCGCAGGGAGCGCTAGCCCAGTACACTGTTTTTTGCACGCTTTGGGTTCGTCTCTTGTCCCACAACAATAATCGTTATCGTCTTTCTCGCGTTTCCTTTCTTTAACGCTGCGAGCCCGGTACTTCCAAGTCTCGAACGGCTTGCGCTTTATCAGCGTGACACCGCATTCTCGACAGGAAAGTAGCGAGCGCCGAGTTTTCAAGAAAGGAAACGCAGGCGAGGCAGATGACTGCTATCGTTGTGGGACAAGCAAAACCCCAAAGGGTGTAAAAATATCGGAGAGTCGGTGTAGGCCAGTTGGTGGTTCATGATTATGGGAAGTTGCCGCATGAAACCAAAGTAAACATTTGTAACAGTGTACCTATTCAACGAAGGGATTACTAGCAACATTATATGCCCAATTGACTCTGTTCCCTACGTTAAACTGAATTTTCTAGTGCGGAAACTCTCTTTGAAAACCGTGTTAACTACCGGTCGAGAAGTTGCGACTGCTGAAGAGATCGCCGGCCCTATCCTTTTTTAGAGTGTCTGAAGTGTCACACAAAGGCAACGTCGAACTTTGCTCGCAGGCTGCATGCCAACCGTTTCTTTCTTTCTCGTATTTTTTTTTTTCAATTGAGAATTGGCCACCTAGTACTACCACATTCCAGATTGTGCGGCATACCGCCAGCCTTTCACTACCCGCCGTGGTTGCTCAGTGGCTATGGTGTTGGGCTGCTGAGCACGAGGTCGCGGGATCGAATCCCGGCCACGGCGGCCGCATTTCGATGGGGGCGAAATGCGAAAACACCCGTGTGCTTAGATTTAGGTGCACGTTAAAGAACCCCAGGTGGTCAAAATTTCCGGAGTCCTCCACTACGGCGTGCCTCATAATCAGAAAGTGGTTTTGGCACGTAAAACCCCCAAATATTATATTATTAGCCTTTCACTCACGCGTGACGTCATCTCAGCCATTAGCTTTTGCGGACCGCCCCGACATAGATTCGTTCGTTAAGACGCGTCATATACGCGGATGTCCCCGCCGAACAGTATGTACGGTATAGTGCTGACAACTAGACGGTGAGTCACAGTGTACGCAAGTGCGGCACCAGCTCCCTCCGCGATAGAAACGTTGCTGCCTTGGCGATAGCGGGGGGGCAGCTATCGCCTTTAGGAACCGACGCTCCCGTGGATGAACTCTCGTAACTGTCGCCGTCGTCATCATTCCCTACGCGGTGTCACTAACTGTGACGCGTTCGGCAAGCTGCCCTGTTACAGTACGCTTTATAAAGGAATTCGGCACAGTCAACTGTACAGTGGACGCCTACGTAATGCGAAGCATTCGTGATTCGTGTAGAACGCTTGCACGAATAATGTAGCTTTTGTGTGGCGAACGGTGCGTTGTTCGTAACGACAATATATTAGGTTGGAAGGAGATGAGAGCCTAGCGGCTCCAAGGAACACACCTATGGAACCAACGCAGTGTCAAATAACCAGTGCATATACCCAGGAAGAAATGCCAATAAAGCTGCGCCTAAAAAAAGAGGATTTTTGGCTCAAGGGCCGATGCTTGTTGCGGTGAGGATATTTAGGTATACTTAGGTATTTTACCGTATAATGTTGTAGAGAACAGAGCCGGGTACTTTAGGGGTAGTTCCGGTTAATATTTTAAGCGGATTCGTTATGCCGGGGGCTTCACGTAACTTGATCCAAAGTCGAAATCCACAGTGGTGTACTTTAGATTAATGAAAGCAACGGCGTATTTTTCGTGGTCATCTTGAGTTCCTTGGACTGTAATTTAAAGCGTGATTAGTTAGGTAATTAACAACGTCTACTTATGCGAAATTTTAAATATGCGTTTAAGTGCGTAGGTTATCTTTG
Source organism: Dermacentor variabilis (assembly GCF_050947875.1). Classification (NCBI taxonomy): domain Eukaryota; kingdom Metazoa; phylum Arthropoda; class Arachnida; order Ixodida; family Ixodidae; genus Dermacentor; species Dermacentor variabilis. Next base: position 122,000,681 of record NC_134576.1, read on the forward strand.
AAAAGTTACGGAGAGCGTTAAAAAACATCCACCGAGGCTGTTTCCATAACATTAAATTTCACGTGTTGCTCGTTCAAACCACGAAATAAAACCGGGGATATATTAAAGAAAAAGAAGAATAAACTGACGTCAGCACCGTCAATATTTTTTTCGAAACAAATAAACTTGCATGCACGCCGAAAGAAGAAATAAAAAGAAAGAAAGATGCTGATGAGAGTTCTTGCACCTGTGTTCAACGCCGGTTTTCCTCATCATTTGGGACCGTGGTGGATTTCATACTGAATTACAACAATGACAACAACAACATCAAGTATTATTATTATTATTATTATTATTATTATTATTATTATTATTATTATTATTAGTAGTAGTAGTAGTAGTAGTAGTAGTAGTACTCGAGTTTGTGTCGCCCTTTTTGTGTAAGACACACAGTAGCTTTCATATGGCATCCGCCGAACACAGAACAAAGAGAGAGAGAGAGATAACAAGCACGTGCCATAAGTGTTTGATCCGGGAATCTAAGCAAGCGTAGAAAAACCGTCGAGGTCGCCCAATCTCGCGATCTCGCTGCATGCCTCCCCCTCCTTCCATCTTCCGACAGTTGCGCACCCTTCCTATTCCTTCCCACGCACGAGTCCACTTTCGCCTTCCGTTACGGGGGGTGTTCTCGTCCGACGCCTGCGGATAAGATTAGGCAAGGGGTCGCCTCGACTTGATATCGTCGCAACAGCGGAAGCGGCACTCGACGACGATTACGTTGTGTCGAAGCGCGAGTCGACATAGGGTTGCGTGTCGGACGACGACTCTCGAAGGAGGCGCTCGTGCGTGCCTTGAAAGAGAGAGAGAGAGAGAGATAGTTCCCAGAGAAGAGAGAAAGAGAGAAGAGATAGGTCGCATGTATCTCGGTACAACGTTGCGCAGAACATCTCCGCCCCGTCAGGGTCAAGTTAAAGGGCCCCCTCATAACTACGTATCTTACACAGCCCGCGAAAACGAGAAAAAGAAAAGAATAAGAAAAGAAGGACGAGAAGATCGCGGGACCAACGCTGACATTGAAAGTCAGCCTTCGCGCTTGTGTCCGTGTGTCCCGTGCTTAGAGACACCAGATTTAGGATACCGGTGGCTGTATTTAACGCACATGCATGAACATGGAAGTTTCCGCTTGCGTTTAGGCCGAGGGAACAGTTGGCACAAACGCTGACGTTGTTGTCAAGCTGTGCGTAGGCACACTGCTAATGACGGCTGACCAGAAGATGCAAGGTTACTTCTTTCACTGTTAACCACTTCGGATTCGCCCCGAAAGCTCTCGGTCACGCTGGGTTATGTCTATGGCTTTCTGGTGCTCAGGTCGAGGTCGTGGGTTCGATTATTCCCAACTTCAGCGGCTGTATTTCGAGGACGGACGGATTAAATTATGTTTGGGGGCACGCAAAAGAACGCTAGCGCAAGACAGGGGTAACTGGAGATCGCAGGGATAGGCCTTCGCCCTGCAGTGGAGATAAAAATAGGTTGATGATGATAAGAACGTCAGGTAGTCGAAGGTAATTCATAGACACCGCGCTCTCTCCTTTCCTCTTCCCCAAACACACAGACAATATGGCGGTTCTCAAATCCCACACGTTGCTTTGGGACGTTAAATTTGATCAGTTTATTTTGGCAAGTTAGAAGTAAGCGCGCACTGGAGTCCGCAGAAATATTGTTTCAGCTGTTCGTGACATACGCATGCGGCTTTGCGTCCCGCGTCTAATGAAAAGCATAATTCGGGCCCGACGTAAGACGCACGTTTTAAGCGCAAGCGCAACTGGCCAGTTCTTCAAATCGGCGCTGTTTGTCTGAGGCCGCGAAGCAAGCGAACGAGGAAGGCGCCTGGAGGTGAAGAAAATCGCGCGCCGAGGATAGTACGAAAGAGCGCGGTCAGCGCGCGGCAAAGTACCGCCACCTAGAGGACTGTATGAAGTGACGAAGAGCGAAGTGGAGATGGAGAAACAAGGCGAATAGGCGCGGAGGAGGAAGGTGGCCGGATGCGCGCTGGGTTGACCTCCTCCGGCAGTTGCTACTGGTTTTCTTTGCGACGCATACGGAGTAGTGGCGTTCGTGTGGTGGTAACAACGTCCTCACTCGCCGTACACAGTGTGAGTGAGCGAAAGCGCGCGACGGTGAGCCGACGATGGCGGCTCATTATATAGACAGTTTTAGACAGACCGATCACGACGGATGAAGAAATTGGAGTGACAATGACGGCACGATCATGATGGAATGATCGTGCCGTCATTGTCACTTCAATTTCGTCATCCGACCCGCCTCATACCGTCGTCTTCAAAACATCTTCGTCACACAGGTTTCGTGATACAGTCGTCATCACGCCATTGTCATGATACACTTGCCGTCATACCATTGTCCTCATGCCATAGTCCATCGTCACCAATGCATGATCGTCATACAGCCGTCGTTGCGCATTCGCTGCCATATGAGTCGCATGTCGCAGTTACAATTATGACGATGAAACGACCGCGATGACTGCCCGACGACGATATGGCAGCGAATCCACGACGACGGCTGCATGAAGATCAAGCATTGATGACGATGGAATGACTATGGTACGAGGACAATGGTATCACGACAAGTGTATCATGAAAATGGCGTGAGGATGACTGTATCACGAAACCTGTGTGACGAAGATGGTGTGAAGACGACGGTACGAGGAGAGTCCGATGAGGAAACTGGAGTCACAATGACGGCACGACCACGACGGAATTTCGATGACGGTCTGACAGTATGTGCATGACAGCGACTGTCTGATGACGAGGGCATGACAATGGCGGCACAATCACGATTGAATGATGAAAGTATCATTACGACAAAATGGCGAAGGAGGGTTGACCTCAATGCAACGAGTAAAGTGGTATGACGACGGCTGCATGGCAACAATGGGATAAAGTTACTGAAGTAATGACAGTTATAAAACGACAGCATATCGACGACGGCACGACGACGATGGCGTGGTGAGCACGGCGTGACTAGAGACCGATGGCAATGCTGAATGATAACGCAACGACCACGACAGCATCCCGACCCCGAACGCATACCAAGTGGCCCGAGTTATTAGACAAGTTGCACCGCTGCATCGGAGAAGGAGTGGCTACGGCAGCATGACGAGAGTCCGATGACGAAGCTGGAATGACGACTATTAAATGACCGCAACGGTATCAATATGGCAACGTGAGAACAAATGCATGACGACTGTGAACAACCACGGCGTGAAGACGACGACATGACGAGTGATGGAGGACTAAGCTGAATGACGGCCATGCATTGATCACTAATCAATGCATGGCCGTAATTTGTGTCATTACTACTACCCCCTATATTATATTTTACTACTACTAATAAATATAATACCTTTCTTCGCGGTGTTTCGTACTGGTGTGGTACTCATTTTGTTGTGTTATTCTGTACCTATTTTGTACTTCTGTTACGAACGGATTGTATTACCTCCACAAGCGTTACTTTATGGGTTGTAATTCATTTCTGTTTAGGGGCGAATGTCAGCGTTAGTGAGATCACGGTTGCTCTTAAAGCCATCACTAGATTTCCTTGAAAAAAAATGACAATAGTGGCATCTTTTTCTTATATTTTAGGAGGACTCCCTTAAGTTTGCCTGGTCTCACTCCTGACACCATTGCGAGGTCCTAGCAAGACTGCCAGACCTTCTCGTCATCAAGAACCAATGAAGTTCCTTATCTTGGCTCGTTATCAAGAATCAAGTTTCTCATCTTGGCTCGTTATACTGTCAGCAACTGCCACAAGCTTTGTTCACCCATTGCCAGGAGAGGCCGGTACAATAATATCCGGAATTTACGGAACACTGCATGGATGATGCTATAAACGACGTATAAATTAGGTAAAAAACTCGTTCAACTTGACACACCACAAAAAAACCCCAGTTAATTATACTTTGGTGGCCTACAAAGCCAGCAAATGAAGATTATATCTAACGGCTCTAGTCAGACACGTGTTTTATTTATTTATTTATTTATTTATTTATTTATTTATTTAAGAAGCACTGCCAGTCTCAATGTCACGCTTTACCCTAAAAAGAATACTGCAGAGAAAGATTACGCAATAAAAAAGTAATAATTCAAACTCTCTAATTATCATACTATTAGAGATAATTCAAGCAATTCATAACAATGTGAAAAGGATATGCCAGAACAAGAAAACCAAATTAGTACTACACGAACACCAAACAGCACCAAGAAAGGTAATACACTGAGCAGTAGCAATGGCGCAATTACGTACAAATAGAATTCAAAAGTACACTGCCGAAAACCAAACAGAACCAGTGGAATAAGAGCGGGCCACAAAAGCGGTGTCTTCATGATCACCCTTTCTTAGAGCGGAACGTGATAAGAAATCAGAAACATTGAGGGCAACGTAATCTCAGCGAGCGAGTGTCTGAGCGAGCTGTGCTAGAAGGCAGAGAAAGTGGTCGGATAAGACGTGGCCGTGAGGATGTACCTCCCCCCCGCCCTTTTTTTTTCTTCTTTTTTTTCGCGTCTTTTGTTCAGTAGCAAGATTTGAACAATGGACCGCGCATCAGTAGCGGCTCCTGGCACAAGAGCTATCTTGCTGGGAGGCGCCGCTCGTGCCTTGTCGCAACACGCTGTTAAAACCCAAACGCTATCTCCACAGACTCGCGCGAACGCGACGGACGACGACTGTTCTGATTTGCGCAACAAACCGCGACGCCAAATCCCCCCCCCCCGCCCCCATGGATTTCGGGCTGTCTGGTTTGAAAAACGTCAAGCACTAACGCGTTGTCTGCTGCTTTCTTTTTTTTTTTCCACGCAGCACTCATTAGCGCACGTTTAGAGAGCAGCGTTCATTAGTAGTCTTCTCAGAAACGCACCCGCTTCCACCGTGCTTTTGTTAGAAGCTTGGGTGAGCAGACGACGGCAATGAGAAACACTGCAAGCCCCGTCCGTCCTTCCGGGAGTTGTCTTGGACGGTATAGTAAGGTGGTGGTATCCCGCTTTCCTCTCTTCGTTTCTTTAACTGTTCTTTTCTAAAATACGTGATATTTAGCAGATGATGGCGCCTTTGTGCAGCGCCGACTGCTCCTTTTCACATAGAACGAATATATATAAACATGAAATAACAAGCGGGCGCTGAACAAAAGAAACGTAACCTCTAAATCAAACAAAGAGGTGAGGCGACACAAAGGCGCTGAAACAGGCTCACAACAGAGATAACATGACACGCGCTGGAAGGTAAAAATCGTCTCGTATAAATTCAGAAAAGAGAACTCACGAACGAACTGCGCAATAACTGCGTATAGCCTGAACGAATCTCTTACAAGTGGCGAAAAGATGGCCCAACGAACGCTGTCGGCTGCCCTTGTGGAACGAGTCACCGAAAATGTGTTGTCAATACCAGCTCTGATTATGCATTCACAGCGTGTCTGCCATCAAAGCGTGTCTACCAGCGTGTCTGCCATTCACAGCGTGTCTGCCATGGGATGGTAAACATGCGCGTAGCGCGTGTTTATCGCGCGATACTACACTGGCAGATATGCAGATATGAATTTCACCAACTGCTGCGCAGCCATACAGAGGTGCGCTGTGGTCGACGCCGAAGGTATAATCGCGATGTGGTTTCTTCTACGGCTGAGGCGAGATCGCCCGCACCCTTTCGTCATCCTGCTGCCCTAGTTGTACGCAGGCACGCAGGCATACACACACACAAGCAAACACACACACACACACATGCAAACACACACACACACACGCACAAACGCGCGCGCGCGCACACACACACATTGGTGCCATTGCAAGGTGATGCTCAGCTTGCTCGTCATTCTACATTGTCTATCTCTGAGTGATACGCCCGTAGCGATAAGAGTTGCGAAACGGAGTAACACACGTTGCGCGTGCTTAACAATCGGACTCTCACCAACAACCACTCTCGATTACAACTGCTCTTGCCTCGCTGATAGCACGTGCAAGGAACGTTGCCAGGAGACTCTGTAACTTGGCCAAATAGCACGTATTGCGGGGTGGCATTATACAACGCAGTTTCTCTTGTGCCACCGAGTCTTAACACCGGATGCCGCGTATGCTGCTGTCTTGGGCAACCGTGGAGTCGCTGCTCAAATGATATCTTGAGGTGGAAAAGATCACGCGGTGCATTCTTTTGTGAATCCGTTGCACAGCTGCCCAATAGAAGAACACGAGGTGAAATTTCGTCCCAGCCTTGTCGTAAGGTTCTTACTATGCTCTTTAAAATTCTCACTTGTCGCCGACGTCATCTTGTTATTGCGCAACGCCAGGAAGCCACACGAAGGCACAGCGACATGGATGGACGGTCCATGCTGCGCAGAATAGTGCCAATTTGAGATTAATAAAGTTTGTCTTTATTTCTCTCTCTCTCTCTAACTTCGTTATGATCATTAATCTTCCGTGAGGTCTCTTGATGTATCGTGCACTGGAGGAACGGTTCTCCAAGCCAGCAGTACTGAGCAGAGAAGTCGTCGAGGTATTATGAAAAAAATTACGATACAAGAGAGACAGGATCGGACCATGTAGTGCTTTGTGGCAATCTGACGAGCCTACTTCCTCGTTTTCTTTTGTTCTGTCGTCTTCTCTACCGTATTTCGTTGTATTATGGTCTGCGTTGTAATACATTACACGATGCAGGCGACGGGAAATGCCGACACAGTGAGCCCGACACAAGTCGCGATTGCTAAGGGTGCGGAAAAGCTTTACATTTGCATCAGAATATCTGGGCAATTATTTAAAGAAAGACATCTTTAGAAGAGTGGGGGGGGGGGGGGGGTGGCGTGCCTAGATATTGCGCATATCCCAGTTAGGACAGCAATGCAGTGCACTTGAAGAACAAGGGTATACCTTGGAAAAAGAAATATTTACAACCTTTGAGGTTCATGTTGTCCACAAGCAGCGCACCTAACACGCATGTACGCTGATACACACTTGCTGTTCCCGACTCAAAAGTACTGGGCCCACAGCGTCAGAGACATGAAAGATACATGATGATTACTGCTTGGGGACGCGATAAGTCCCAACGGGTGTAAACAAGTTTTTAGAGCGATATAAGGCTAGCAGCAGCTTTCGCTGAACCGCTGCTCCCATGCTTAGGTCCACTTCCGAAAGATCTTGTGCTCAGTGGTGGAGTAAGGTGTCTCTGCTTGTGTACAAGGACGACGGACTTTCTACGCGGCAGTGAAGGATGACAGGATACGATGGAGTCAACTACTACAATACGAAATTCCCGGGAGCTGCGAAGCTTTGACAGTCGTCTTCGCCAGGTATGGCGTGCGTGTCGCACAGGTCGCCTTCAAACAAGATCCTCAACGAACTCATCAACCTTAAAGGGCCGCTTGCGAGTTGTACACGAAATTCCGCGTACAGGAAGCAGATATTGTTACGCGGATGAACGCGGCACGTTGTTCACACAACTCAGGAGATCGCAAGCGTGACTTCAGTAAGAACAACCATGTGCGCATCGGGTGGGACAACGCGTGGGCGATCGCCAAAGAAAAGACGCGCGAATAGGAGGTTGTTGCTCGAATCTTCACTGATACAGCGAACAGCCGATACCACGAGCCATTAGCCGGACGGGTGGGAACTACGCCCTACGTGCATTCCCCATTCATTACGTCGAGTGCTACTTGCTTAAACTGACGACGACACCAAGTGTACTGCATTGTTGACAAGCAATACGTGTGCGTTCCGATACTTCAATGAACTTTTCACTTGTTCCCTGTCTAGACGCCTTTGTGATTTTCGACGTGTTTTGAACGAACTCTCGACAGTAAGACTCGCCGCTGTTTCCACAACAGGAGTGCATTGTGATCAAACTCTGCGTTCGTAGAGTAAGCTAGAAATGAATTTTTTTCTGGCGAGTATCACGCGTATCTGCGATTGCCCCGATTAAAAATTAAAATTACGGGTTTAACGTTTGGAAAGTGCACGGTGGGCCATGACTCTCGAGAAACGCCGCAGTGTATGGATCCGGGCGAGTTTTACCACCTGCGGCTGTCTGAAGCACCCTCCGAAGCAGCTCGTACGCGAACCTTTTTTGCATACCGCCATTTGCCACGACGCATTCGACGACACTATAGATAAGCAAAACACGACGAGAGATAAGCACAGGACGTGCCGTCTAAGCGTGACGCCGGAATATGCTGTTTACGTGTCAGACGCACAGCGTGTGACGCCGATTAGAGCGATGTATGTTGGGGGTGCATAACAAAGGGATGATATAGTTTCATTACACGAGCAATCTTGCTTCACGGCAATTTCTTGCTTCGATTCCCGTCCAGGCGACTGCATATCGATGGAAGCTAATTTGTAAAAAAATGCTGGTGCACTGTATAAGCAAGTGCACGCTTAGAAACCCCAGGCAGCCGGAACGATCCGGTGTCCTCCACTATACTGAGCTTTTGATAACGGAGCTTCAGTGTTCCTTCGGGTTTGCTGATACCCAAAAACGAGCCAATCGACCAACCAATAAATGCCGATGAGCAGCCCCTGGTCGTAGGAGCGAATTGCTACTCTGTTTGGCATTACTTGAGTAGATAATAAATGAAAAAAAAAAAGAAATATAGGCCACATTTACGCAAGGCCCGAGTAGGAACAAAGATACCTCGAGTTATCAGGGGCGGTTTGCCCCTCTGTTAGCGAGTGCCTATCAACGGGGAGAACGACCGTGACCCAGAACCATAGAAAGCAAGCGCCAAGAACCGGCAGAGATAAAAGAGTGCCACGCCAGGGGGGTACGCCTTCCGCCTCGAAGGTCACCCTATCGTGGAACGTTGCGCGTGCTCGGGTCACGAGGCATCGCTGGCGTCGATAACGAGGCGGCTGCTATCTGCTTTGATTGGGTCGGCTCATTTTCTTTAATCGCTCGTAGAACGCTACCGCCGTATGAATAGGGAGTTTTAGCAGCGCGTTGCTTGCGCTCCGCTCCGCTCACATTTCACGCTCACTGGTGGTTGCACGAACTGCGTCGATTTCACACGTTTAACAAGCACGCCTCTCAGAGACGCGGTTTCGTAGAGGAACGAGGGCAGCGTTCTACGCTCCGCTGCCGGTATGAGCATTCAGCGCACGCGCATTAGAGTTCCTGCCAACTTTCTGCTGAGCGGCTGTGTGCAAGTTGTCAGCATAGACTGGTCTGAGTGTAGCGGACCATAAACGCTCTGCTGAAGTAGCAATACCCGTCTGAGTGGAGCGGACCATAAACGCTCGCTAAAACTGTCTAATAGTAGTGCCGGTCTGAGTGAAGCGGATCACAAACGCTCGCTAAAACTGTCTAGTAGTAGTACCGTCTAGGTGGAGGGGACCATAAACGCTCGCTGAAACTGTCTAATAGTAGTACCGTCTAGGCGGAGCGCATCATAAACGCTCACTAAAACTGTCCAATAATAGTACAGTCTAGGTGAAGCGGACCATAAACGCTCTGCTATAAATGTCTTATAGTAGTACCGTCTACGTGGAGCGGATCATAAATGCTCTGCTAAAGCTGCCTAACAGTAGTACCACCTTCCTCGATTTCCTGCACACGTAGTGTTACGACATGCACCCCGACAAACTGGCTGAGTGACTGATTGATCGCAGGTCACTACAGTAAGTTTTGTCTCAAGATGTCGCTGACAGTGTTGTTACTGCCATCCACATTCACGGTAACTTAAAGCGCAGCAGTGCTAGGTATACGGATTGCGGCGCCGCCGGAACGTATGCAGCCACAGCGACCGAGAGTAAAACCTGCGAACTCATACTCTGCAGTATATAGCCATGCATTAAGCCATGGCGGTGACCTTGTACCCCGTTCACTTTTTGCCCTAACTTGCGCTCACTCTTTCACGATCAACTTTTAACAGGCACGTTGCAGTCGAGTCGTCGAAGCCCGTGTTGATAAACGCGTGTCCACGTAGTTGGGATCCTGAGACTACAGCACCAGTTCCAAGAAATGCGTCCACAACTTTGAGTATCCCATATCGTCCAGCGTAAAGTATCAACACCACAGGTACAGTGGTAGAGCGTAGGTTGACGCGCCCTGTTTCTTGGGGCGTATAGGTCTTGTCCATTCACTGCCGCGTCCAGAATTAAGTGTCCTCAATACTGGCTGTGTAAAGTTTAGTTGCGCGTACGGCCAGAAAATGTTTTGGCGTCTCGTTACGCGCGCAGACGAATATTTCAGTCAGGTTTGGTGCTGCGCAATTACGCGTGCCTTTCCTCATTTCGTACTGCATTGAAGTCTACAGCCAAGAATCCACAGACGCTTTTGAGTGCGCCGTCAGAGTCACAGTAATATTTTTATTGAGTTGAGTGTAGTGTAACGATAAATGAAGTCACAAAAAGGAGTCCCACAGCACAAAGCTGTAAAGGGCCCTGTTAGGTAGAAGACAAAGCACATAACATTGGTAAAAAAATTAAATTATGGGGTCTTAAGTGCCAAAACCACTATCTGATTATGAGGCACACCGTAGTGGAGGACTCCGGAAATTTCGACCACATAGGGATCTTTAACGTGCAACGAAATCTAAGTACACGGGTGTTTTTCGCATTTCGGCCCCATCGAAATGCGGCCGCCATGGTCGGGATTCGATTCCGCAACCTCGTGCTCAGCAGCCCAGCACCATAGCCACTTAGCAACCACGGCGGGTCTACACAAATTGTTAAGCAGTGTGATAGGAAACAGAAAGAAAATAAGGAACAAAAATAATAATGAATACCACAAATGATGCCCATAAAACAACAAAGATAGATAGATAGATAGATAGATAGATAGATAGATAGATAGATAGATAGATAGATAGATAGATAGATAGATAGATAGATAGATAGATAGATAGATAGATAGATAGATAGATAGATAGATAGATAGATAGATAGATACCGAGCATTGATATTACAATTAGACAGCAGAGATAAAGACAAAAGAGAGTGTGTCACTATGACTTTGCGGTGGAACGAGCACGTTTGCCTTTCGGTAAGAATAACACACATGCACATGATCTACATGCGAGCAGGGCGAAGCTACACGCACGTGAAATGTTTTTTTTCGTTAGCATTCCGATGGCTTCAGGGGCTCCAACACGCCCGTGCTCTCGTCGTATATCTAATCGCGGCCAGGCGAACGAGCGGCGCCCAATGAGAGCCCGGACACCTGTCGATACAACTGTTCGAGGCCGAGCAGATAAGGGATAAACGATATCCGCAAGATATCTGCGGAAGCTACTGAGGCATTCGAGGTGTCGCTGAGGATGTGTACGCCATCTGTCGACGCCGGCCTCAACGAGCACCGGATGTCTGGCTTTTCTTTTTTATTGGCGGCCTGCCACATCAAACAACGCGCTGGGACCAAAGTGACGTTGAAGAACAAGCCAAGCCGAGTGTTCGTTGGAGTCTGCAGAAGGCCGATGGAATATATGTTGCCGGGATTGCGAATATTTTTTACAAAATCGTGTTTGGTTAGGTAGCTGCGACGCGCAGATTTCCGTTAACATTTTTGACAAAATCGTGTTTGGTTAGGTAGCATGCGAAGCGGAGATTTCCGACAAAGCTTTATTGCACCGAAAGTTTACGATACGGGTAAAATTGTCAAGAGTTACAACGCCAACTCTTAATCTCATTTGAGTTATGACAACATGACTCAGATCATTGTCGTATACACTCTTAGGCAAAGTTACACCCTTTGGCTTGCCCCTTCTGCCACACAACAATAATCGTTATCTGCCTTGATGCGTTTCCTTTCTTTAACTCTGCGAGCCCGGAACTTACCAGTAACGAACGGCACGCGCGTTATCAGAAGGGGTACTCCAAAGGTTGTAAACTGTTCCATGCTGATAATACGCGTGCAGTTCGTTACTGGAAAGTACCGGGCTCACAGCGTTAAAGAAAGGAAACGCATCAAGGCAGATAACGATTATTGTTGTGTGGCAGAAGGGGCAAGCGAAAGGGTGTAACTTTGCCTAAGAGTGTAGTAACACTGAAATAATCCTTGTACAACACTCGTTGCTATACATTTCCTTTTTATACGACGAAAAGAAGGAGGTAACAGAACAGCTTGAACCCTTTTTGGGCTGACATTACCTTGGTAGATTAATTCCTGTAGACGATACAGTACGACATAGAATTTCTAAACTTTCCGGTGTATTAAGCTGCCCTGTTTAATTATGTCGTATTCCTAGAGTTTGTTTTGTTACTGTGTGTGTTCTCAGATTTCTTGGTCCTCATAACACGTTTTTGTACATTCTACGATTACTATAGTTTTCCTAAGTAATGTTTCTTTTTATTATAACACAGCTTGTTCCCGTATATGTCCGCAATGGAAAAATCCTGCACACAATTGGTAATGTGTACAAATAAACAACATAACTAAATGTGAGACAGTTGTCTGGACAACAGAAACAGGCCCCCAGAAGGAAAATGACTCTCGGGGAACTTTGTCAACAACAAACGTGCATGAGGGGCGCCCGAAGCAGGGACACGTTCGCAACACAACGAGCTGCCATTTAAAGATAGCACGACTCGTTGAACAACCGTCATCAGCCCATTTTGCGTCCACTGCAGGACGAAAGCTCTCTTCTATCGATCTCAAATTACCCCTGTCTTGCGCCAAGTGAGACCAATATATGCCTGCAAGTTTCCCGGTTTCACCAGACCAACTAGTTGTCCTTAGTCGCCGACTAATGCTTTGACGCCCATTCTGTAGCTGCAATACGTAGACTGCCAGTAATCTACCCCGTTTCCCCCAATATATATCGCCATTACGTGGTCTGCTCATCTCCATATTTTCGTGCTGTATCTCTTCTTCTTCTTTTTTTTTTTTTTTTTTTGCCAACATGGTCTCTACAGGACGTGAAGCTGTGTCCTCTTTTCTCGCACGACAGAGACGATGGTAGGCATTCCATTATCACCTCTCTCTTTTTTTTTTGCATTACACTTTTGACACAATTTGCAGTCAATATTCTCAGATTTAGTCATGGTAGCGAAGCATAACACGTGTAAGAAAAATCAAGCTTTTACTGGGTTATTGTTGCGCCACTCGTCAAATGCGATCGCCAAAAAATAAAAAATAAAATAAGATGAAGGCGGTGTCCCATCATCCTCAACTGCACAGCAAAACAAACTATCGTCGCAACCACTTCAAACAACCGTGGTCTCCTTTGTCAAGATTCCTCTTCACCCTGACAAGTCGGCGGACAGGAACGAAGTATGCAGGCGGCTCTCAGCGAGAACACTCAAAAATAATAACAAAAAATAAAAGAAAAAGAAAGAAAGAAAGAAAGAAAGAAAGGAAGAAAGAAAGAAAGAAAGAAAGAAAGAAAGAAAGAGCACCACTTCTGCAAGAACCGGCGATCCGCTTCGAGATCAATGCACGTCTCAAACTCCTTATACTTACACCGAGACTTCAAAACATTCCCCCCCACCCCCCTTCGTTCCTTTCTTGAGCCATACTTCGTCTCAGGGACCTGTCTGCGAGCAAGGAGATGGCGGCGGCGGCGACGTCTCAAGGCCACATTCGGAGGGGCATTCCCCAACGATGGGCAACAATGTATCAACACTGCACGATGCCGTGGCGGCGCGCCAACTTGTCTTCCTCTACTCCTGCCGGGCGGGTGCAGTGCTTCTACACTGCCGCATGAGTGACCGGTTGTTGCACCCGGAGCGCCTCACGCGGTTTTTAAGAGTGGTGGAGGGCTGCGTGCAGGAAGGAAGGATGGACGCCGCGGCAGACAGTGCAAAGTCGCCCCACGAGAGGCCGGTCAGCCAGACGGACTCCCCGCTCACGCACGGAGCGCGTTCTCGGAAGCAGGAACAGCTCCTACACTCTAAAAAAAAAGTTTGCACCCTTTGGGGTGTATATCTGCCACACTCTAAAAACAGTTCGCACCCCTTGGGGTGTATATTCGTCCCACAACGATAATCGTCATCTGCCTTGCTTGCGTTTCCTTTCTTGAAAACTCCGTGCTGGCTAATTTCCTGTCGAGAATGCTGCGTCACACTGATAACGCGCATGTCGTTCGTGACTGGGAAGTACCGGGCTCGCAGCGTTAAAGAAAGGAAACGCGGGCAAGACAGATGATTATTGTTGTGGGACAAATATACACCCCAAAGGGTGCAACTGTTTTTAGAGTGCACGCAACGATAATCGTCATCTGCCTTGATGCGTTTCCTTTCTTGAAAACGGCGCGCCCGCTACCTTCCTGTCGGGAATGCTGTGTCATGCTGACAACGCGCACGCCGTTCGTTACTGGAAAGTACCGGGCTCGCAGCATTAAAGAAAGGAAACGCACCGAGGCAGATGACGATTGTCGTTGCGTGGCAGATATACACCCCAAAGGGTGCAAACTTTCTTTAGAGTATACGCCTCCAAAGAAGCCTTCAGTGCGGGGACTGCATTTGGCTCCATTTGTGCCATCCCTTATTCGCTGTCATGGGCAGCAGATCGTCTACGAAGTACCAGAATCACCCTAACCGTCGTAGACTTAGTCGCAGTTAACATATAGAAACTTATGAATTGTATACAACTTATTGTAAATTGCACAGAAACGGCTGGAATGTCACCTTATTCTAACAGATAATCATTAAAGGTGACTTCAAGAAGCATGCTCCACTGCTTCGCATTGACCTATCTTGAAAAACTTAGCGCGAGAAAAATGGGGACGGACACAAGCCACGCACCAGGACGAACTGTCGAGATAAAGATTAAAATTAAAATGAACGGCTGAAGTTTATTTTAACTATCATTACCTAAATAACTTAACTAACTCTACCGGCCTACACAAAGATTAAAGTTGCCACAGCATCGACATTGACTGTCTAGTCATCGCAAGTCTGACATCAGGAAGCCCACGGTGCAGCACATTGATCACTCAAAAGTTCTTAGCGTTAGTGGGCATCTTGGTTCCTTTAGCTCTGGTCGATAATGAAGAGAAAAAAAAAGAATGCGTTTGTAAGATTTTTCATTAGCTTCTTCTCTTTATTCGGTTCATTTGCTCAGTTACAGACCTTTCCTTTTTTTCTCAAATTTTCTGTGTACTCGCACACAGGTATATATATATATATATATATATATATATATATATATTTAGCGCTGGTCTCGTGCTCTTTGTCCCTCTGTTTTTTAGCGCTTGTTTGGATCCCACCGATGGCATCGGTTGTTGGGAACTCGGCGCTGACGCCCGTGGTTGTACCTGGGTCGCAAGCCCCAAGGGTAGCGTTGGCCTGGCGGCCTGGGGTACAACTGGAAGCATCCGAAGGTCCCGGCAAAGCATGAGTCGACTGGTAACAACAAAACAACTTGTTTATTTTAACATCGCAAAGAGTTGGCGGTCAGGTTGACCGAAGTAGAGAGACGGGAGAGCACTTTACTCAACAGAAGAAATCGGAGCCCTCCTTTTGGCGTCCGGGGGCAGCTGTTTTTATACTCTCGCAGTTGAGGGCAAGAAGGAACCCCTCAATAGACGAGCACGTGATTGTACAATGGGCTAATGGTGACGCACACTGTCGTAGCGCCGCCGGTCGGGCACAAAGACTGGGAGGAGAGGGTGACCCCTGCTGTCGCATCGCCTGGTTCGGGCACAATGACTGGAAGGAGAGGGTGACCCCTGCTGTCGCATCGCCTGGTTCGGGCACAATGGCACATACACTCACACACGCACATGAAGACACGTGGCATCGGAACATGCCTGGAAACGCCTGGAAACGCCTGGCGGGGAGCGTTGCGGCGACGCCGAACGGGCCAAAATGTCTGCCGCCCCGCCGCAGTCGCGCCGGCAAAACCGCGTGTTGCAGGCGAAACGCAACAGACCGCCCCGCCGGGGGAAGGAGATCCCGATGGACAGGGGACTGCATCCGCTGTCCGGAGGGATGTCGCTCGATGATGCTCATAACCGAAGTCGGGCGTCCCTCGACATTTCTTGAGCGCAGCGCACAGAGAAGGCCTCGTTCTCTCGTTCAGGTTCGCACGGGACACTGCAAAGTGACTTCGGGAGAGTTCACATTTTTGTTCTCGTTCCCGGCAAGCGTTAGAACTACGCTGAAACTCAACCGCTCAGTCAGCAAGCACGGCACAACCCTCACTAAGCCCTGCCAGGCTCTTTCCCCTTTTTATACCACTGCCTAGTTCCTTACAGTAGTCTAGCATCACTCAGAACGCGTCCACAAATTGGAAAATTGCACTAGAAAGCATATCATCACTTTGAAACACTAAACAAAAGCAATATGTTAAAAAAAATCCTGCCTCAGGAAGAAAAACATCAGTAACCAACAATTTTGAGGCTGATTCCTACGTTAGGGGCTTCGACTTAAGCCATCGGCGTTACCGTTGAAACTCCCCTTTTTGTAACGCACCTCAAAGGAATATTGTTGTAAAGCGAGGCTCCAGCGCAGGAGGCGGCCATTTTTGGGAGAGATGGTCTGTAGCCATTGGAGAGGGCAGTGATCCGTCTCAATGATAAACCTCGAGCCGGCTAGATAGCATGACAATTTCTGAACGGCCCACACGAGACATGCATACTCTTTCTCGGTGGCGCTATACGCCTGCTCACGACTGGTCAGCTTACGACTAGCATACAGGACGGGGTGTTCTACTTCTCCCTTTTCCCGTTGGCACAGTACAACGCCCATGCCTCGCTCACTAGCATCGCACTGAACAATGAACCCTTTTGTATAGTCTGGCGATCGTAGCACAGGCTGGTTTGTTAGGGCACTCTTTAGGGCGCTAAAAGCTCTTTCCTTTGTCTCGTCCCAGACGACTGTTTGAGGCTCTGTCTTTCTTAGAGCATCCGTCAGGGGAGCCGCGATATCAGAGTACCTAGGGATGTACCTCTGATAGTAGCCGGCGACACCCAAGAACGACCGAATATCGGTCTTGGTGCGCGGTTGCGGAAAGTCTCGCACAGCGGCCACTTTTATTTCAGAGGGGCGGCGACGACCCTGACCAATCACGTGACCGAGGTAGACAACCTCGGCCTGTGCTAACTGGCACTTAGGAGCCTTGACTGTCAAGCCCGCTTCGCGCAGGCGGGTTAGCACTGCCCGCAAGTGTGCCATATGCTCAGACCAGGATGCGGAGAATATCGCTACGTCGTCTAGATACGGTAAAGCGAATTCTTGCTGTCCCCGCAACACTTTATCCATGAGGCTTGAAAAACAGTATGGCGCGTTCTTCAAACCAAAACTCAACACTTTAGGACGGAATGTTCCCATTGGTGAAATGAACGCCGCATACCTACTAGCCTCTTCTGTAAGTGGAACCTGCCAATAACCCCTGACAAGATCTAGGGTGGAAATAAACTGAGCGCTACTAACTTTCTCAAGGCGCTCCTCGATGTTAGGGATCAGATAAATTTGATCCTTAGTGATGGAATTAAGCCTGCGGTAGTCGACGCAAGGACGAGGTTCCTTGCCCGGTACCTCAACTAAAATCAAAGGGGAGGTATAATCACTCTCACCTGCCTCAATAACACCGAGCTGTAGCATTTTCTTTACCTCAGCCTCCATAATATCGCTCTGGCGGGGTGACACCCGATACGCCTTGGATCGTACTGGCTCTGGGGAGGTAAGTTCTATATCATGAGTAAGTACAGAAGTCCTACCAGGCCTCTCAGAGAACAGACCTTGAAACTCTTGTAATAGCTGGTGTAGTTCGGTTTTCTGCTCGGGCGACAGCGGTGCTTTACTGATAAGGTCACTAATGACTTGACCGGTGTCTTCCCTGTTCGTCACTGAGCCTAGTCCCGGAAGCTCGACCGGAAGCTCTTCAGGAACGTTTACCATCATGCACACCACTGCTTCCCTTTGTCTATAAGGTTTGAGCAGATTACAGTGGTAAACTTGCTGTGCTTTCCGCTTTCCTGGCAGACTTACCACGTAGTTAACGTCCGACAGTTTCTGAACAATTCGTGCTGGGCCCTCCCACTGCACGTCTAGTTTGTTGTTTAGCGATGTGCGCAATATCATGACCTCATCGCCCACCTCAAAACGACGGGCCCTGGCTGTCCGATCATAATAAACCTTGGCCCTCTGCTGGGCCTTTGTCATTGCTTCACCTGACAACTCCTGTGCCCTTCTTAAGCGTTCGAGGAGCTTAAGTACGTACTCCACCACGACTGGGTCGTCGCCCCTACCTTCCCACGATTCTCGAAGCATGCGAAGCGGAGATCGAAGCGAGCGACCGTACACCAGTTCAGCTGGCGAAAACCCCGTAGCCGCATGCGGCGCGGTCCTTAAAGCAAACATCACCCCAGGCAGACACAGCTCCCAGTCAGTTCGATGTTCAAAACACAACGCTCTCAACACGCGCTTCATGACGGAGTGGAGCTTCTCAACGGAATTCGACTGTGGGTGGTACACTGAGCTGTGTAACAGCTTTACCCCACACCTTTCGAGAAAAGTTATCGTCAAAGCGCTAGTAAACACTGTGCCCTGATCTGATTGGATTTCCGCAGGGAAACCAACTCGCGCAAATATGGACAGTAGTGCATTAACTATCTCAACTGAGCTGAGTTCTTTAAGCGGCACTGCTTCAGGGAACTTTGTCGCTGGGCAGATCACAGTCAAAATGTGTCTGTACCCCGTGGCTGTTACCGGCAGAGGTCCCACTGTATCAATAACGAGCCGTCTAAAAGGCTCCGTTATGATAGGTACCAATTTCAACGGCGCCCTTGATTTGTCCCCTGGTTTGCCCACCCGCTGACAAGTGTCACATGTCCTCACGAAATGGTCTGCGTCCCGAAAACACCCTGGCCAATAGTACTCTTGCAAGAGACGGTCCTTAGTTTTCTTAACTCCTAGGTGTCCGGACCACGAACCCCCGTGTGACAAGCGCAACAGATCCTGACGATAGCATTGAGGCACGATCAGCTGATCGAACTCCACTCCTCGGCGGTCTAGATACTTCCGGTACAGGACTCCACCTCTTTCCACAAAACGCGCAGTTTTCCTGGCGATACCTTCTTTGACATTGCAGCGCACGTTTTCCAGGCTGCCATCCTTTTTTTTGCTCGGCTATCAAAGCCGACCGGCTGACTTTTAGCAACCTATTAAGTCCGTCTGACGTAGGCGCGATGAGCAAATCAGTAGATAGCTCTTCTAACTTTCCCGTGTCGGGCGTTTCCTCTCCAGTATCTGGCGCCTTTAACGTTACAGACTCAAGTTTATTCAGTTCGGGCGTGCTCTGAATATCAGCTTGCTGCGCCTCTGACCCTTTTTCGTTGTTTGATAACGTCGGCCCCGCAACTACCGCCTTTGCAGCGAGCTCCCGAACATTCGATCTGGTTAAGGCCTGAACACTAGCTTCACCAAACAAAAGCCCCTTCTCGCGCAGGAGGTGATCGGACCTGTTTGAAAATAGGTACGGGTACTGGGGTGGCAGCATAGATGACACTGCCGCCTCCGTCTCAAGCGCTCCGAAAGGTCCTTCAATAAGCACCTTTGCTACTGGCAGACACACGCTATGAGCTTCCACGGCTTGCTTGATCCATGCGCACTCGCCCGTGAACATATGGGGTTCTACGTAAGACGGGTGAACGACATCCATCGTAGCTGCGGAATCGCGAAGCACTCGGCACTCTTTCCCGTTCACGAGGAGGTCTCGCATGTAAGGCTCGAGAAGCTTCATGTTCTCGTCAGTGCTGCCTATTGAAAAAAACACAACTTTTGGTGTTGTTTCCGGACACTGCGCCGAAAAGTGACCCAGCTTCTGGCACGTATAACAAACGCGCGCTTGCCTCATCTTGAACCGCTTTCTGCGTTCGGCTTCGGCTGCCGCCGTCTCCTTAGGTTCGGTCGCACTGCTTCCACTCGCATCCGCACTACGCGTGTTCCCCTTTGCTCTCATGGGTGTGAACTTCGGCCTCTCAAACTTCAAGCCAAATTCACCCTTTTGACCGTCCTTAGCTCCGCGAGCCCGACGCGTCACAAACTCCTCGGCTAGCTCAGCGGCTTTAGCCACCGTACAAACGTCTGGCCTATCCAAGACCCAGTATCGCACGTTCTCCGGTAACCGACTATAAAACTGTTCTAGCCCGAAGCACTGCAGAACTTTATCGTGGTCACCAAACGCTTTCTCTTCTTTGAGCCACTCCTGCATGTTCGACATAAGCCTATACGCAAACTCTGTATATGACTCACTTTTGCCTTTCTCATTTTCCCGAAACTTCCGACGGAACGCCTCCGCAGACAGCCGGTACTTTTTTAGAAGACTCGATTTCACTGTGTCGAAATCCTCTGCCTCCTCTCTATCCAAGCGAGCGACTACGTCGGCCGCCTCGCCGGGTAACAAAGTGAGCAAGCGCTGTGGCCACGTTTCCCGAGAGAACCCCTGCTTCTCGCACGTTCGCTCAAAGTTAACCAGGAACAAACCAATGTCCTCTCCAAGCTTAAACGGCCGCATCAGGTCAGTCATTTTGAACAATACGCGTTCTCCTGCACCGTGTGCCTGACTTCCATTACGAGCGCGTTCCATCTCTACCTCAAGACGCTTCATTTCCAAAGCGTGTTGACGGTCACGCTCTTGTTGCTCTCGCTCTTTCTGTTCTTTACGTTCACGCTCTTCTTTTTCTTTCTGTTCTTTACGTTCACGCTCTTCTTTTTCTTTCTGTTCTTTACGTTCACGCTCTTCTTTTTCTTTTTGCTCTTTAAGTTCGCGCTCCTGTCTTTTTGCAGTCTCCCTCTCCTCAATGGTCTCAAGGCATTCCGACAGCTCGTCATCCTCAGCCTCCAACTCAAGAATAGCCTTTAGCAGTTCAGGTTTTCTTAGTTTGTCTGAGACATCCAGACCCAACTCTCTTGCAAGCTCCAACAATTTCGGTTTGCGCAACGACTTCAAATCCATGGCTGCTCTGAATGCTGCTTTCTCTACTGCTTACTATTGTCTTGCCGCAAACTAACCCGGCAGCAACGACAACCACAATTACCAGCTCTGTTTCTGACACTAACAAAAGCCTGGCAAAGCTCAGAAGAAGAAAGTCCCGCACTCACCAAACCTCGCAGCCAAGAGTTCCGCGCAGTCGTTCCGCTGCAGGCAACCAGTCATCACACAGGGCTCGTTGCACTGCTCCCGGATCGTCGATGAGCTGCTCAGCATACAGTCAACTGCATCTCTTCGCTGCTGGCCTCCGTTGTCGCGATCTCACCGCTGGCAGACAGTTGTTTGAAGTCGGAGGCGATCTCACCGCTGCCAACCAGATGTTTGGATCCCACCGATGGCATCGGTTGTTGGGAACTCGGCGCTGACGCCCGTGGTTGTACCTGGGTCGCAAGCCCCAAGGGTAGCGTTGGCCTGGCGGCCTGGGGTACAACTGGAAGCATCCGAAGGTCCCGGCAAAGCATGAGTCGACTGGTAACAACAAAACAACTTGTTTATTTTAACATCGCAAAGAGTTGGCGTTCAGGTTGACCGAAGTAGAGAGACGGGAGAGCACTTTACTCAACAGAAGAAATCGGAGCCCTCCTTTTGGCGTCCGGGGGCAGCTGTTTTTATACTCTCGCAGTTGAGGGCAAGAAGGAACCCCTCAATAGACGAGCACGTGATTGTACAATGGGCTAATGGTGACGCACACTGTCGTAGCGCCGCCGGTCGGGCACAAAGACTGGGAGGAGAGGGTGACCCCTGCTGTCGCATCGCCTGGTTCGGGCACAATGACTGGAAGGAGAGGGTGACCCCTGCTGTCGCATCGCCTGGTTCGGGCACAATGGCACATACACTCACACACGCACATGAAGACACGTGGCATCGGAACATGCCTGGAAACGCCTGGAAACGCCTGGCGGGGAGCGTTGCGGCGACGCCGAACGGGCCAAAATGTCTGCCGCCCCGCCGCAGTCGCGCCGGCAAAACCGCGTGTTGCAGGCGAAACGCAACACGCTGTTTAAAATGAGTGACCAGTACCTACTAGCTCGCACCCAAACCCTTCGTATTCCTGTCGTAGTACAGCAACAGATAAAGACTGCCTCAGCGTGGTTACAGTAAAGACAATGAAAATGGACGTATCGTTATCCTTGCACAATACGTGCCTCCCTCACACAATACTTCCACGCTGGTGGCCATTAGGGGCGTTGAATAAATGATGTGCACTTTTATAAAATATTCGTGTGCTGTTTCACAACCGTTTAATACCCTAGTTACACGGGCAGCTTAACCGCGGTTAAATTTAACCGTGGTTAACTCACTCAACCGTGGTTAACGCGAACCGTAGTCCGCCAGAGTTACACGGGCTATCCCGATCACGATTAATGGTCTGATGACGCGTCGCGTGTTTGCTTGCGTACAGGCTTCATTTTGAATTTTTCTTCGACATTTCATTACAGTGGTATAAAGACTTTATTTTTCAGCAAAACAATTGTCATATTTGAGAGTTTTAACGTGTAAGACTGCGTTTTGCACGTGTAGGTTGTTTATTTTCGATACTCCTGCTCTCAGTTGTGAGCAGCGCCTGGTGGGCATACAAATATATGAAAATACAGAATTAAGGGTCACAAATGGGTAAATATAAAATAAAATTAAGTCCACTGAACGAAAAGGCAAGAAAAAACCTTATTGGATGAATGAATGTTTCAACTAACAAACATTCGTTACATAATTAAAGGGAGTACAACTTTACGCAAACGCACTTTGGAACTATATGCTTGCATTTACAAAAAAAATAAATAAGAAAGGAAGAACAGGCAGTGCTTTGAGGTTTTAAAGTATGTACACTGCGATTTCACATTGCACACATTTTAACATGTACTTTCTTGTGATAAACACTGAAGTTATAAGTTTAAAAGCAGCGCCATCAAACCGGACAAGAAAGTGAGACGCACACAAACACACAGCGTTTGTGTGTGTCTCACGTGTCCAGTTTGATTGCGCTGTTCTTAATTTTTTAAATTTGTGCGTAGCCGTCATCTCTGTGTAGAGGCGCGCGTTTCGACTACTTGAGCGCAGAGCGGCCAGATTATATTCCCAGATGCGTATCAGTGCCTCAGTTGTCGCGTCAGGCCAAATGATACGCTTTTTGGAAGATATCTGGGAAGCAAGCGTCACCGCTGCTATAGTGAACTAGAATACTTTCTAGTATATATCTAGAACTAGAATATATTCTAGTTCACTATACCGCTGCACTCGGGAGAAAAGTACCGTCGGCCATTTTGCCCGTTTCCGAAACGTCGGCTACACTAAACCGAGGTTGCCAAACGGGGTTGGCGGTCAACTGCGGTTAGCGGCCTAACCGCAGTTTCGCCTGCCGCGTAACCGTGCTAATTCAGCGTTCAGCGATAACCGCGGCTACGTTAACCGCGATTAAGGTCGCCCGTGTCGCCCGTGTAACATGGGTATAAGATGTTGCCCTTCAATAGACAGATCGCTAGCGCGCACAAAGCGTATGCATCGTCGTGGTAGCGCAATCAATGCCCAATCTCCTACTTCACTGCCGTGTAACCTTCTCTACAGCACAAACCCCGGCGTCTTAAAATATGTCAAGAAGGACTTCATAGGGAATGCCGTCGGAGTCAAACTGAGTTCGAACGTCAAAAGCAGCGCGTTGAATGTGTCCGTACTGCGACGGTGCATTCTTTTGAGGTCTACCGGCCGTTGATGAATATTGCATGATGTAAAGGTTAGAAGATGTCTCGCCTAGAGAATAGCTTACCCAAGTAGATCTGATAAAATGACAGCATGTAAAAAAGCATCTGTTCAGTCAGTTACATGCTGTCCCATTGACATACGCATTGGACAACTGCATAATAGTGTGCCGAACGAGAAGACGTTTTGCATATAGTTCGCTAGTTGTGCAACAAACATCTGCCACACGAAAGAGGCCGGAATCAACTCGAAACACGCGCGCGCCCACTCTAAAAAATGCAGACTTCATCCGAAGCCTGACTAGACGCCCGTCTGCCGGCCAGTTTGAACGTAACCACCGCCCGAATCGTACTGAAGTGGAACGCCAATAGCGCCGCACCAAACACTGTATCGCTCTTCAACGATCCAGTCCGTCCCCACTGCCAAAAAAAAAAAAATGAAACCCGTTCGCAGTGTTATGCAGCAGGGGTGCCACTAGCCACACGATCGCGTCAGGAATAAGCCTCCAGGGAAGAAGCATCATCATATTTCGACGCATTCTCGGGGAGAAACGGGCCATAATAGCCGGTCTTGTATTCTCCACCACCTACCGCTTATTTCTTTTTTTCCGCCCCGCTGTTACCCCTTTCTAGCGCTTCGAGGACGCTGACGCCCTCCCGTTTGAATCGCCGCTTCCGCTTCTCTACCTTATTTCTTCGTCTACGTCACTCGCACCGCTCAAGATGGCCGCCTCCTTCTTTCCGCTTTCTCTCTCTCTTTCTCTCTGGCCTTTCCTCCTCCGTGCCCTGCCTCTCACAAGCTCCGCTCGCAGTACTGCGGAAGTTACTAGAGTGTTTTAGTTGAGCGTCTTTACGGTACGCTCCGCTCCGAGCTGCCCCGCTAAGCCACAGCGAAGCGGCGAGCGATTTTCACGTTTTAGTTATACGTTAAGCGCAGCGGAGCGGACCTTTCGTAGTTGCAGCGCCCCCTGGCTAAATTCAGGGTAATGCAAGAAAATAAAAACACTTTATGATCACTCTTATACAGTAAAATGTGTATGTGTATATATATAACTTATTTCTCCATGAAGTATCTAGACGTGCGCTTGTAATGCGTTACCGGTCCATTTTATCCAATGGAAAATAAAGCGCCGCCTTGGGGAACGCCACGTGTTAGCCAGCGCGCTTGCTTTCTGCATCCAATCCAATCCGTTCTGACGCCAACGCTAGCCAAAGTGCTGCGCGGCACGCTCCGCTCAGGCAGCTTCTAAGCGGACCGTGTTCCTCGCTCCGCTATCCCGGTTACGGCTAAGCGGACGGCGCATGCGCATTCGCGCTTCCGCTCCGCTTAACTGCTTAGCGGAGCGTAAACACGCTCAACTAAAACACTCTACTAACCCCCATCGTGTCTCGCATGGATGAAGGAAAGAGCCCTAGCATTGCGGGCGACGCGAATGGAGCCGAACAAGTAGGTCCGGCGACGTCACGTCAGAGCGCGCGGTAGGTTTTAGTGCTCCCGCTCTGGTAGCCGCAGCCACGGCAATGCAGCCGAATAAGTAATCGTCGATTAAAAACTACCGGGAACCAAACATCGTTGGTCAATATGCCATGTCGTAGATGTCATTTTCGAGAAGAGGGAACAGGCTTCACGGAGAGCTATAGCTGCATTGCGAATGCTGGCTGCGTAACGTAAGGCTCCAAGCCCAGTTTGTTTCCTCCCTCCGCGCCTCTTCACACTTTCGTTACCACGCCTATTTATAGCGATCGCCGGGGAACTGTGCTTGAGGTCACCAATTTCGACTTATTGGAGCCGTTTCTTATCCAGATAAGGCCATCCAGCAGTTAGTACAGGTATTGCACTTTCAGAATCAGTTTAAATTTTGGCACTCCGGCGATGTCGTGATTTTTGTCGGACAATTTTGTGCGTATTTTGTAGTGAAAAGAGGCGGGGCTGTCACCTTCTCCCGCGCTCGAGAAAAGGGGACGCCGCTCACGATTACGTCCCACTGGCAACAAAATTTTAAAGCGGAAGCTTTACTGGCCGCCGACTTGCGATTTCGCCGTGGTGAATATCCGAGGAGGAACCCGACGTCACAACGCGCGCCTCGCCGAGGATATTTCTCTCTCTCTCGCTCGCTTCCTAGTCACTGGTGCGCATGCGCCACTAGTAGCACCGAGCCACAGGTGTTCCGCCGCTGCGCAGCGCCGCGCCTTTCCTCCTCCGCCGTTTGGTATGACGTCACACCGCGTTCCTCGTCGTTGCGCTCGCCTCCGCTCGCTACGCCAGCTGCGTCGCATGCCTGATAACATGTCGGAGGATTGAAAAGGAGAGCTCGCGTGCGCCGCAACTACAGTTGAGGCGGCAGTATGGACAGCGACAATTCTGATAAGCAGGAGGAGGCCTGGAATCGACATCGGAACGAGATGAAGAGGAAACGAATCGCCCAGGAAACAGACGAACAGCGCGCCGAACGGCTGGCTAAACGCCGCAACACAGCTAGACAACCGGACTAACCTGGACTTGCAATCAAGATTAACCAAGGCTAACCATGCTATGCCTTAGTTTTCGCTACGTATATCCTGGCATAGCCGAGCTAAGCCACAGTCAATTTTTGTGATCAAGTGACTCCCAGCACGTCACGAAATGGATTACATCGCCGGCTTTGCCGTCCAACAGGGCTGAGCGGTGATAATTAACCAAAAATGACGCCAGGTGTACACTAGTGAGCTTTGCATTAGAGTCCGAGTCGTTCTATTCCACTAAAGCGTATTTCTGAAGGTCCGCCGCATGTCCAACATGTGGACCCGGCTTTTAAACCTAGCTTTCCAAGAGTTTCGGTAACCCTTCTCTGGTAAAAGAGGCGCTGCCGGTGTCACTGCGCAGTTATCGAAAGTCGCTCCCATGGCGTCGTCCCGCGCGGCTGCGTCCCGAGAAAAGCGTCCTGCTCGAAACTGTGCTGCACCCGCACTTGAGTTTCGTGATGAGGGCTCGGGTTATGATTCCGAAGATGACAGTAAAGTATACATTAGTTTCAAGCTCTGACGGCGACGATGTTTTGAGTCAGCATGTGACATACGCAGCTGTGCACCGGCGAGTTTCCTTTACGGCTTTGAGCGGATTCATTCCGCAGTGGAATGGCCGACAGCCCTACTTGTGACACCTGCGGCTGCGAGGAGACGATTGAACACCTCCTTTGTGACTGTCCCCGTTACAAAGTGCGAAGAAAAGTGCTCGTGACCGCTCTCGCAAAACTGGACAATCGCCCCTTTACAGAGGAAAAAGCTCTAGGACATTGGTCCAGACGGGCTTCGGCACTAAAGGCCTTAAGGGCTTTCTTGAAGTTTTTAAGGACATGCGAATTGTGCGACCGCCTTTGAACGTTGTAGCGCGTAGTTTCGCGTTACTGTGTGAATTTTCTTTGTTCCATTTTTTTCCTCTTCTTTTTTCTCCTTTTATTCCCTTTACCCCTTTCCCCAGCACAGGGTAGCCAGCCGGTTTCCTCTCCTTTGTCTCCTCCTTCTTGAGCAGCCTCCTTCATTGGGCGCGCTTATCTGCCGATCTTTTCTCGCGACCTGATAGCTCTACTGATTATATTCAGGGTGCGTGCTTCGTTTAGTTATGATGTGCTGCCATAGGCAGCAAAGAAACTTCCGTTCACGCCAAGAAGGCCGCCCGTACCACATCTCTGCCCAGCAATACGGATCAGCGCAAGGCAGTTTACAACGGCGTGGAATTCCTTTCTACTGTTCTTCTCTGCAGAGATGACAAACAAAATGTGCGAAAGTGTAAGCAGATATGCTTGGATGCGTAATCTTGTAGTTGGCCAGCTACGCTGAAAGCGATCGGTCCTGGATGAGGTGCATGACTCTAGACGAACTGGCGGAGTACGTTCCTTGGGCTTCTCATCGGACTATCCTCAGAAGATGCCCGAAAAGGCGGAAGTGCAGAATGTGTTACGAGGACCACAAAATTCAACCAAAACCACACCTTTCGTGGGAAAATTGTGGAGTGCATATATGCTTCACAATATCCAGGAACTGCTTCACCGCATGGCATGAACGATGAACTGGTCTTAGTTGTTGTTTTTTTTTTTGTATCAGAAGAACGGCGGTGTAATGAGCATTTATTCTTTTCATACACAATTCCCGAGGTAATCTTTGAAACGTATATTCTGAATTTTCTTTGATATTAATATTTCTGTAGATATCATGTTTTTTTATTGGTCTTTTTATCAAATAACGGCAAAAATGGCGCTTTCTAGAATTTTTATGTTTTACCTAATAATTTTTTTTTGCCAACCTATGTTTTCGGAAAAAGCATTTCATTATGGACAATATGCTGTGCTGCAATGTGTGCTGGAATATTATTCGTAGCGGTAAATAATTCTTTTTCCGAGACCTATAAAAAACGACCATTTTCTCGCGGTAACGAAAGACTTTTGAGCACATCGTTGTTTCGGCACGTAAAACCCCAGATTTATTGTTTTTGTTGTTATTTTTACAGCGTAAGCTGTTATGGGCTCATTCCAATATTAGCTTGGTGTTCGCCACCTCCGGTGTCCGCTGTCCGCAGCAGCTATCGCCGGGAATGAGAAAAATTACCCAGTTCCCGCCGGGGACCAACACGGGCCTGCAGCATGGAAGTCATTTACTCTACTACTGAGCCACGCCAGCGCTTGCCACCAGGTGGCACGCCACGCAGCAGTTGCATGGGTAGCGGTAGAAGGTAGATATAGAAGTCCTCGGGAGGAAAACGACGATTATGGACATGTATAAATATTCATGTAATGACAAACATGCACGCCATACCCGATTAATTCAACCAGGCTAGGTAAACGCTTGTCACCGTCCTGTTTCAAAGTGAATGCCAATAATCATCATTATCATCATTAGCGTCGTACCATGCCAATTGGCATGCCACGTGACATGCGGGCAGCGTAGCGTCGATACTTTGAATCGCAGTTTCGTTACGTTAAACCAGGTCTCCCGACATGTAATAGTTGCATGATGCTTGTAGCTGGACCTGGTCAGGTTAGGTGACTATTTGTCACCACCTCGTTTCTAAGAGGATGCCAATAAAACATAATTGTCATCATCATCATCATCATCATCATCATCATAATCATCAACAGCAACGTACCGTGCCACGGGTCAAGGGATGTGACATGAGCGCCACGTGGTCTGGATATCTTTGTTTACTCTTCGGTACGCGTTATGGCGCCGCCTCGCAAGATACGAACAGCTGCTGAAGAAGCGAATCGTAAAGCTTCCCCGCGCGGCTGCAACTAGGCAACATCGGGCTCAGCAGACCCCTGTGCAGAGAGCAGTACAAGGCGCAGCTCGCGGTCGAAGTCGGGCGGACAGTTCAGATCGTTCTCGCGAAAACGACGCGAAGAGACTTCGCCGCGAAGGCCCTCTAGTACATGGTGCCAGAAATGGAGCTCCTCTGGAGCCGCTCCTCCAGCTTACGCTGCAACTGCCGGGACTGTGCCGCGCAGGCCTGTGAATTTTTTTTTTTTCTTCCGCCGTGGTGTCTTGACTTCGCGTCTCTGCCAAGGGGTGTTCGAAAAAATTTGTACCTTCACCCAAGGTTCGAAGGTGTTAATATGCTTCCGATCGCGCCACGCAGTAATGGCGCTGCTCGTGAATGCTGGACTTGTCGTCCTTTGGAGTATCGTGTCCTGTGTGCGGCAGTGTGGAGGTCTAAAGTTCTCCACGCATATCGATTGTGAAGCTCCGTTAGAAAACACGGGCGTGGTCCATGGTTCCAAATTTCGCGAAGTCATAGGCTATCCACGGGGTGACTGTCGACACTCTCTGTTCTTACCATCAGTAGTAGTAGTAGTAGTAGTAGTAGTAGTAGTAGTGGTAGTAGTAGTAGTAGTAGTAGTAGTAGTAGTAGTAGTAGTAGTAGTAGTAGCAGCAGCAAAGGTGCCCGAGGATATGAAGAAGATACAATGGGCGTTATGACGTAAAGCTATTGCAAAGTTTTCTACTCCAATTCTGCAATCAGTCTTTCACAATTGGTCAAAAAATTTTCGGGCCACCGCCACGTCATCTGTCTGGCACGCAACGTTACGAAAACCGCGATAGCTCCCCATCTGATATGACGTGTACACAAAAGCAAAATCATTATTTTTGATTCGACGCTTTTCTGCCGTTAGCCCTCTGCTATTGGCCAAAAGTTTTCGGGCTGCGCCCACTTCGCCTGACCTTCACGCGGCGCCACAAAACCACAAAATCTCACCGCGTCATAGTGACGTGTACGCGTTAAAGATGCATTAATATGCCCAACAAAACTGATTTTTTTTTTCTGAATAGCCGGAGACTGCCCGTTACGAAAGGGCTAATAAAGATGGCTGCCGGCCGACTCCTCGGGTACTGGCTACTTGCACCTGCCGGCGAGCATGGATTCATTTGCATATAATAAAGCTTCTTGCGTAGCCGTGTAACGTTATCGAGCCCTTTCGGCACGTATACGACATCGCTCTGACAACTTTTTTTTTTCTTTTCTTTTTTCTGAGGGCCCGCGTTAGCGGCATTCTTGACCTTCTTTTGCAGGCCGCCGCGATTTTGAACCAGCCACTGCAACCTAAGGAAGTAGTACGAACCAATCACAGACGCCAGCACCCACCTCCTAATCCGGTTATCTACTTACGCTGCGCTGGCTCGGCCCATCAGTACCCTCTCCACTTGAGCGTGCTCCTCGCCTCTTGTCAGCCAATTATAGAAGGAAAAATCGCTCAATGTAGGCGATGTTATTCGTTTTTAAGGCAAACAAAAGTAACCTGCTGTAAACGAGGAGTGCATTTAATTCGGCGGTTCAGACAACGCTGCGGGTCACCGCCCGATGGTTGCGTCAGCGGTTACGTATATTTGACATCAGGAGGCTAGAATAAAAACAGATTGTAATCGTTTTACGTTAGAGGTCACATAAACTAAAACAATTGAGAGAATGGGAATGGAAGTTGCAATAAATGTGTGGTAGAAAACATAAATATGAGCAAACAACCGAGAATAAACTTAAAGAAACGGATTGCTGCAGTAATTTGTCGCACCTCCATTCCTGCGCTTTCACGGGGCCAACCGGGGTGCCCCGACTGACGGACGCTTGCTACGCCTTTAACAATACTGCACCGCTTTGGCGCAGCGGAGCATAGGCGCAACGCGTTCCCACCTCTCACAGAAAAAAGGGTTTGCTTAGAGCATTCCACTGACACTCCGCCTCAATTCCATGCAGGGAGCGTGCGCGCCCAGTTCACTTGGTTAGTCCACACGAGGTACTGGGAGGGTCCCGCTACAGGTTGCGCCTGCAACGGCTGCATCCGCGTGCAGGACAATCAATTCAGTCCGGTCCTTCGCGTTCTCTCTTCCAACCCTTCCAGTCTCGCAACTCCAGCTATTTCAAACCCGCGAACTTCTTTTCGCATTACTTGTATACTTTAAAGATACCCGACTATTTCTATAGACGAATTGTCGATGCGAGGATGTGAAAGAATTATAAAAAGAAAGAATGAATGAAGAATTTTGTCGGTGTTGTGTTGCCCTTTCCCAGTTGTTCACTTTGGTCTTTTCAAACGCCGGCGTGTCTCTCACAGCGGTGCGCCCGATCACGTTTTGAAGAAGCGCTTTCTCGGCTCCGTCGGCATGCTCTGCTTGATTGCTTATTATTGTGGCACCGTCGCTGGAATTCTATTTTGGACTTGGCATAACACGAAAGGAAGCGGTGACTTCTATTTTCTTTCTTTTTTTTTCGCGCTTTTTCGCGACCATCGCTCGTCGATCTGCGTGTGCAAAGAATTGAGCTTGCGTGACGGCAGTGTATATCTGTCTGGCTTAGAAGTCGCACCGCGCCTTTCTGCCCGGAGGCTCGCAGGTGATCCTGCTCAGTCAGTCGAACGGGGGCCTGCGGGTGTCTGGACGGGTAATAACGAAAACTAGCACTACTAACCCGCTGTTTCTACGCGTGGCACACTGCGCAGAGGCTGCCCCGTCGAATCGCACCGTAATCGACGCTGCAACCACCTCCGATCGCGTATAGCAAAAATCTGCGGCGCTCGAGAAGACATCAAAGCGGGATGTCAAACGAAAGCAGCTTCTTATGGCTGCCTTAAGCTTTGGACAGGCTGTTCAGAAAGAATTTTTAAAAAAATTACCGCGCTGATTCCACACACTGTTGGAATCAATGCTATGCGGAGCATCTTACACGTAACCGGAAATGAAGATTGCGGCTTTTTTTTTTTTTTTTCCGATAGGGCTGGGCTGCGGAAGCCTGCTTCAAGTGCCGCCACGGGACACGTAACTTCTTTTAAGAGGCACCAGACGAGGCGGAATAGGAAGCTGCCTGCCTATCAATCATGCACTGTCTGGTAAGACGTAAGAAACGCTTCGCATTAAAGCTTTTGTTAATGCGTACCTCGCGCCATCTGGTGCATATGATGGGAGAATAGGTAGGACGTCTAGGTAGGACAAGACAACCGACTGCGGCAAGGCTGTACATGCGGTTCGCAGACTACTCGCACAAAATTTATATCTTTACCTTTCTTCCTTCCTTCCTTCCTTCCTTCCTTCCTTCCTTCCTTCCTTCCTTCCTTCCTTCCTTCCTTCTGGCGTTTCATTTTTGCCAACATCTTTCCTTTTCTTTCCTTTATTCCTTTTTTTAGTTGTTGCCTTATTTGTCTCTCTTCCGGTTTCCGTTTTCTGATTCCTTCCCGTCTGTTTCCTTTTCTTTTACCGAAACCCCGCTTTATACGAGCATCGCAGAGTAAGGCAGTTACCTCGGTTATTTTCTTGGTTAACACCAACTCGCCCACTAGCTGCGTTAATTAAATCTATTTTCTTATAGTCATGTAAATCCTCCTCCACCATCTCCGTTTCCTTGACATCATTTTTGTCTTTACTGTCGTTTTGTCTTCCATATTTCCTTTGAACCGATATTTCTTTGTTTACCCTGATTGTTTTTCTTTGTTTGTTCGCCCTCTGCTTATGAAAATGAAGAGAGAGAATATTTAATGGCAGAACGGTGGAGAGGTCGGCCTGAGTGAAATGCCTCTAGACTGCTACTCCACGCTGGGGAAGGGGTTTGGGGAATGACAGAGATAGGATGTGAAGAGGAAGGAAGGTGGGGATATGGTGGATATGATGAGGGCTGCACAGCAGAGTGTTTCTGTGTAATGCGTACGTGTACACTTCACAGCACAGCATAGTCATCTTCGCGGGCAGAGGCATAAGTTACTGCAGCGTAGCGAAGAGACTGTCTATATATAGCGTTCATAATTTTTGCCGCTGTTAGCGCCACTGGCGTATATAAACCGGACAGTAGCAGCTGCAGGGCGGCGATTATTTGTCGCAGCATGGCTTTGATGACAAAGTCCGATGGCGATATCTGAGTGCACTGTCCGTGTTCGCGCTGACAGTTTGAGGCCCGTGAGCGCGGCGGTAAGCGCGGCCATACATTCGGTTCCGGGCTTGCGCGGCTCGCTTGAAGCAATGGTTTATCTATCGATGCCGATTCAATTGCCTTCTGCTGGACCTGCGGAATTGGAGCCAGGAAGCTGTCGTCTGGATCTACGGCTTGTCCACGCCGACGACGCGTTCGTCTCCTTCGGTGTTGCATTGACGCTGCCGCCTCCTTGTGGGGCATATTTGTCTTGCTCATTTGTTTCAGTATTTTTTTTCTCCTTTTTCTGTTTAGGACAATCCTTGGAATTGGTCTCGTGGGGTCCTTCGCAATTCGAGCACTTCGTCTGTCTTACTGTGCATGAAGATACGTCATGGCTGCCGGCACAGCGGAGGCATGCCGTCTGGCCTGTGCAGACAGCGCTGACATGGCCTAGCTTTAGGCACTTGTGACATTGCAATGGTCGGGGCACATAAGGACGCACCGGGTGTGTCACGTAGCCCACCTTGACATGATCAGGTAGCGTGTCTCCCTCGAAAAGAAGCTTGACGCTCGTCGAGCGACCGAAGCGGTGAAAATCGATGACCTTCACTGTTGAAGACAGAAGCCTCTGTAGCTCTTCGTAGCTGATGTCAATCACGACATCGGAGATAACACCTGCCCTAGTGCAACCACTGTGGACCGGACTTCTATGTGTCCTAGTATGCGCACGGTTATTTTTTTTTTTTTACCCGCCGTGGTTGCTCAGTGGCTATGGTGTTGGGCTGCTGAGCACGAGGTCGCGGGATCGAATCCCGGCCACGGCGGCCGCATTTCGATGGGGGCGAAATGCGAAAACACCCGTGTGCTTAGATTTAGGTGCACGTTAAAGAACCCCAGGTGGTCAAAATTTCCGGAGTCCTCCACTACGGCGTGCCTCATAATCAGAAAGTGGTTTTGGCACGTAAAACCCCAAATATTATTATTATTTTCAATTTTTCAATGGGCGGCCTGCGTCGCTACTTCTACTGTGACTACATTTTTCTCGGTGTTGAAACGCACTTCGTTAATTCCTTTCGGAGCCACATT
This sequence comes from Dermacentor variabilis, assembly GCF_050947875.1. Taxonomy (NCBI): domain Eukaryota; kingdom Metazoa; phylum Arthropoda; class Arachnida; order Ixodida; family Ixodidae; genus Dermacentor; species Dermacentor variabilis. The sequence continues at coordinate 122,034,725 of NC_134576.1, forward strand.
ACCAAGGTCGGTGTTAAGAATCTGTCTGCGCGCAGAATTTAAATTCTTAGAGACGTCGAGCGGCACAAAAGCAATTCTGCAAGTCAGAGTAGGCGGTCCGTTGGGGTCCTGCTCACTCACGTCTTTGGTTGTCTTGCGGTATTTTCTCTCTTCAGTCGCTTGCCCTCCGCGACGGTGTAGTCGTTGTCGGAGTCCATCGGCTCGCAGTTGGAGAAACAGGAACCGGACGTGTCTCCATGGCTACGTTGCAAACCTTATACAATATGTCCCTGCGAGACGCCGTGCGAAGAGGCGTGCTCGACGCAAGTGGTGGCGTGTCGTCTGTCATCGCTTCGGACGACGTCTCGTCCAAGATGCACAATTAAGCCTCCGCTATGACAAAACTAGCGCAGCCAGGCAGGATGCGATGCTTGCTCAGATCACTTCGTCTTCCTATGAAAATGAAATTATGTAAATAAACTCTGAAATTATGTAAATAAACTCTGACCGGGACTTCCTTGTGCTATTTCTATCTTTTTGGCCTTTATGCCTTGCCTCGTTGCCTTAGACCTGAACGCACATTCTTCCTTTGTTTTTGTTTTGTTTTGTTTTTTTCTCCTTGCTTACGCTCGACCAGCGCGCTGAAATCAATTCCGCAGCCTACAGGCCCTGTACGCCGCGGCCGATTTCTCAGCCTCATCAATTCCGCAAATGTAATCGATGCGCCAAGGCACAGCTAGGACTTCCGGGAAAGTGCCGCTGACAAAGACATAACCACGCCAACTTGGAGAAGGCATCTGTAACACTCAAAAAAAACACCCGCCCTGCCCCGTTCCGTCGCCTCCTACCGTTTTAAACCTCCTCCTCATTCCGTCGCCCCGGAAAGACGGCGATATTTCGGCGCAGTCTGCAGCGACGTCGTTCCTGCGGCAATCACGATTCCCCGCTTCCCGCCCCGCCCCCCATCGGTCCTATTACGCGGGCCCATCGCTCGTCCAAAGCGAGCTATAGAAGCGAGACCGTTTTCCTGTTTTCCTTTTTTTTTTTTTGCATATCGGATCGCGTCAGCTTTCAAACCTGCCGTTTATTCATCCGCCTTATCGCCTAACTCTCTCCCCGTTACGGCTCTTATCATTATTTTTTACCATCTTGATAGATACGTCACGCGAACGCTTTCCTATGTGTCTATAGAGAGGACTATAGTTTGGTGCCCGACGGGTTGGATCACCGCCTACGACAAGGTGTATTCCCACCTGCTTCGTTTTTATTGCTTCTGTTGCTGCTGTCGTTGTCGCTGTCGCGAAATGCTTAAAGGCATTTGGAATATTTGTTTATATTGTTGTGCGTATGTCTGACTCGGGGGGTCTTTCTTTTATTTTTTTCCACCCTGAGGGTTTGGGATTCCAAAGATGTTTCGGATACGAAGCCACAGCAAGGAAAAGCGTAACCTGGTTGAAATAAATGAATATAGATACAAATACTAAGAAAGTAAATAAGTAAGTAAATAAATAAATAAATAAATAAATAAATAAATAAAAGACAGCACTTGATAGTCTTGCTCTAATTTCTTTTTTTTTTTTCTGCGCCGTAAATTTACTTGAATTCATCCCCTACCCCCCGCTCATTGTAAATTCGAAAACTGTTGTGTATCGCCTTTCCTTAGCGCAGTGTAAGTCACGTGCTTTACAGTGAAGCTGTTATAGCAACTAGATGGCAAAGGAAAACGTCCACCCCCGATCGTGCTTTCTATACCTATACGAACGCTCGTTCGTTCCAAGTGTTCGCAGAAATTGAGAGGACATGAAAGGGAAACAAATATCATCCGACCAACAGTAGCACGAGGCTACTAAAAAACTCTCACGAATTTCCTTAGTAACTTCGTGATACAGTCGCGGGGATGACAACTTCCGTTCATTGAAAGCACTTCTTGTTGGGCTAGTTGGTAGCTGTTCATTATAAAATATGAAGACGCCAAATAAACGGACACACACAAGAGAAGCGAACGGGACAGGGCGCCACTCGAAACTTTCATTAACTCCTTTCATTAACTTTCCTCCACCTTGCAGTTTGCGCAGTGAAATTTGGAGGGGCTATTCGACGAGTCCAGGGTGATGCTTCGGAAGCGTTACACGTGCGTGTGCATTTGGCGAGAGGGGGTGATTCAGCATTGTACTCGAAATTACCAAAGTACTCTCACTCGCTCTTTGGAACATTACGGTGTTATCAAAACTTGGCAGCACCATTACTGTGGCTACAGGAATTCTTGCGTTATTATGTGTAGTTACACGATGTTTTTATGCATTTCTCTATAAACTGCACTTTGCGAAAGACTATACAAAAAAATGCATATGCAAGACTATACTCATAGCTGAACAACTCGGACGAGTCCGTTTTTTGTTCGTATATGCGCCTGCTTTCTTTTACATACATTCGTTTGCTTTCTATTGCTACTTTTTATGCTTGAAACTGCACCTGCGTTTTCTCCCTTGTGCCACACTTAATATATTAAAATGTGCATTACTTGCACCCCGTAGCCGCATCCCTGATATATACATATACATATATATATATATATATATATATATATATATATATATATATATATATATATATATATAATTTATTAATTTGCAAATTTGCTAATTGATTATATAATGTATTTATTTATTTACGCAAATGCACGCAAACACAATCACAGTCTCACGAACACAGACATCAGAATACACACGCATATTTGCAATACAGAGCAGTTCACAGTGGCAAGTAGGAGTGCCAGGCATAGCGCGCACGCACAAACACGCAAAGTCATACAGACAAACACACGAGTAGAGAAACAGTACAACGGGCACACGTAACAGGAAGTCTCACATGGGCCTTTGGCTATCCGGACGTCGTGTGTGTGTTTATTTTTCATTACTCCACAACGGAATGACCTTCATGGCGTTCTGTATGGCCAAATGCCGCGCAGCGTTGTAACATTTTTTTTTTTTTTTTTTTTTGCTGCATTATGCGCAATAATCACGTACGCGACAAAAGGATAGAGCGGCGCGTCTTATTCGCACCAACGTCTCCCAACAGACGTTCGTTTAATGGAAAGAAAGAACACGCTCTTTTTTTTTTTTTTTTCTCCGACGCTGTGAAGCAAGTACGCGCGTGTGCGCTTGTGTGCGTGCGCGCGTGCGTAATACTGGACGCGCTTGCGGTTTGTACATTCACGCATCGTCGAGCGGGGCCCGCCCACATCCGGAGGAGGAGAGGCGGCTCGGCTGAAACCATCACGCACAAACAATGACCGTTTAAGAGCCACAGCCGCACGACGGAGCCGAGAGATCGTGGCGTGATGCGCGGCTCGAGGAAATCAACTCGCGTAATGAGCCGCTCCTATGTGACACGACCCCGCGGAGCATTCGTTCCGCCAGGGCGCGGTGCGGTGTGTATGTACATACGCCGGCTCGCGGTCTTTAACTTTTCACTTTGTCCCTCTGTCGGACATCGTATCTCGGGCCCCACGGTCTCGCGTGTCGCACCTCCTGCAAAAAGACGACAGAAAGCCCCGCTGTGATTCTTTGTCGCCATATATAGAGCTTCTCACTATAACGCCTAGAGGGAAATCTGGCACCACCGTCTATGGGAGTTTAGTAAGGGGCTTTGTGTCGTTGTGGGAATGACGGTATATGTGTTTGCGAGGCTTGGGTTGGCTGGTGTTGTAAGAGGCTTCGTCTAAAACGTGGATATATGACTACACAAATAACGCGTTCTTAAAAGTAAAATCTTCGTAAAATGTTTCCATTCCCGCATATTACACATTCCAGTGAAGTTTACTCATCTACAATGCATAACGAAGCGAAGAAAGGCAAGAACAGATGACAAACGGTGCCAAACCGAGCGCGAATCTTGTCCTCTGTCCCCCAACTTTAGCGGCCCGCTGATACTTATTACGTTTAATATAATTCTACATGCCATAGCAAGTTCTCATGGTTAAACAAAACGTGCTTTTGCGTAATAATAAAGCTAAATCAGCTTTTTACGTGCTGCTTTATTAGAATATGAATCATTGTGACAGACAGAACGGTGCTTGCCAGGCGCGTCTTGGGGATGTCCTGGCTCTCTGAGAACGATGCCAATCCGAAGTCACAGTATACCGGCATTCCCATGCATACCACAGCGCAGCAGCGCCAAATTTCGTAATAGGTAATATGGTGAGACACTCTATGCTTGTCGCATCCCGCGAGCAGCGTTTACACGAGTGCGACACGTGGTGCGTCGCGTCACGTTTCTTGCGCGTCGCATTGGTGTGAACGCGCTAGGTTACGGCCGCTCAGTGCGACAGTAAAGGTTGTAGACGGGTGTATATACGTGGTTTCGCGGAATGCGTGTGAACGCTAGCGTGTCGCACTGAGGCAGAGAGACAGCTGCCGCCGTGTGGCTCTCTCCTCCACTGAGCAGTGGAGCGTAAAATCGCCGGAAACAGGTACAGGCGTTTTTCAGACGAAGGGGAACGTGCCCCACGTAAACGATATCGCAACACAATTCCCGTGATCCGCTAAAGACACGCTATACTGTCACATTCGCGTAAACGCGGTGGTATGTGTATACGACAAATCAGTTCTGCGGAAGCCCGGAAGAAGAATGTTCGTGAAAAGGGAAAAACTATCTTCCACCTGATTGTGCAGAAGAAAAGCAACAAAGAAGAGCTATGCGGAATATATATATATATATATATATATATATATATATTGTATTATCAGAAGCAGAAGTCAGTGAGAATTTATAAGGACCAATATATTTTCCAAAAAAGAAACGATATTTCGGAGGCTAGTAGACACTGAAATAAGTACGCCGAATTTCCAGGAAAAAGACTTGCGAAACGCTGAACTGCGGCTACACTGCTCACAGCCCAAGTAGCGCGGGCTCGTAAGTTCAAAAGGTCAGATAACGATAAAAACTGTAGAAGTACGGAACGAGTCGGAAAGTTCTGCTCCACCCATTGTTCGATGACAATGGCCTGTCTTCCAGTCGCACTTGCCTTATAGGTGTGTAGCGTGCGTAGTTGAACGTCACGCAGACAGTGCTCACCTGGCTGCGTGTCTTGCTACGGCTTCCGTGTCTGTTCGCTGACCGAGGGTTTGTTGGGGCGGATACGTGGCGCAGTGTAGGTGCAAAGAAAGAAAGAAAGAAAGAAAGAAAGAAAGAAAGAAAGAAAGAAAGAAAGAAAGAAGGAAAGGAAGAGTCGACTATAGATGAGGGGTGCGAAGGACTTCGAAGCGGCTTGTTTGCTCAGCTGCTCGTCGTGGTCCGTTCGTGACCTTCTTGGTCACGGGACCGAGTCGAACGGCTAGGGAAGCGCGAACGGAAAACGCAATCATCGACGAGTAAGAATAACGACCGCCGGCAGCGGATGTTTATTCGAGCCCCGGCTCGAGATCTCTTCCGGAATCTTCAGGCTACAAGCGGGCAGCTCGCTGAGCGCTCGCGGAATGTCCGAGAGCGGGTGGCAAAATGCCGAAAGGGTTGAACGAGTAGGGATGCGTATTTTCTACGCCGCGGAATCTCAACCTCACTCTTCAAGCGCGTAAAAATGTATCGCACTTAACAAATACCAGCCTTGGGAAACATACTTTAACTTTGGTATGAAGGTTATGAACAGGGACGAGGTGCCTCAGGCAGGCTGGGCAACGTTTTGATAGCAGGACCTATTTTCGTCAGAGGCGTACTTTAACTCGATGCTACAGTTAGTCTCGAAACGTCGGAGCTGGCGTTATCGACATTATTCCCCATGATCGTGCCGCCACAACAGAAAGCAATATTTGATGACGTCGTGGATGGCATCAGGGCTAAATCGGGTGTCCCACAGATGTTGCGTAATTTTTCTTCAATTATGCAAGTGCCGAGGGCCTGGGTAGAACCAAGGCAGTAATTTCTTTCCCTTGGAGGAAGTCAGACTATTTTTGTATTTCGCCCAATTACATAATTCATTATTAGGCCTAAGAATTACTAAACTTCATTGAATATTATTTCAAATCAAAAGTGTGAACAAATGTCATCATGATTATCATCTGCCTATTTCACATCGGAGCTGTTAGCCTCTAGTTGGTCCAGATTTTTCGTGGCATGCTCATCCAAAAAACGGCAGCTGGAAAAGAGGTTTGTGTCTGAGCTTCCGCGTAACAGAATTCCGTTTGCTCGTACATTCGAATAACAACCCGATGCTATCAAGTCTGTAGGTCGTGCGTAAGTCGCACTTTACAAAATTTCTGACATGTTTTACTTTGAGAAATTCAATTCAATAAGCGCCAGGTGGAGGGCCTAATACCAAAGGCCAGCTGGATGTCCTTGTATTTGAGGTTTGTATGTCCACTGCAGCACGAAGGCCTCTCCCTGCAATCTCCAATTACGCCTGTCTTATGCTAGCTGATTCCAACCTGCTCCAGCAACTTTCCTAATTTCATAACCCCACCTCATTTCCGCCGTCCTTGATTGTGCTTCCCTTCCCTTGGCGCCCATCCTGTAACTCTGGCGGCACGCCGGTTTTCTGCCCTACGCATTACATGACTTTCCCAGCTCCATTTCTTTCTCCTAATGTTAACTAGAATATCGACTGTCTCCGTTTGCTCTCTTATCCACAGCGCTCTTTTCCTGCCGCTTAACTATATACGCCTAACCTTTTCTGTTCCATCGCTCTTTGCCTGGTCATTATTCTCGAGCTTCCTTGTGGACCTCCAAGTTTCTGCCCCGCATGTTAGGACCGGTAGAATGCAACGACACACTTTTCTTTTCAACGACAGTGGTAAGCTTCCAGTCAGGATTTGGTAATGCCTGCCGCGTGCACTAAACTCCATTTTTTATTCTCTAACTTTCCTTCTGATGATCAGGATCCCCTGTGAGTAATTGACTCGAGTAAATGACCTAGACAAACGTACTCATGTACAGACTCCAGAGGCTGACTGACGATCCTGAATTCTTGTTCCTTCGCCAGGCTATTGAACATTGTCCTTCTCCATATTAATCTTCAACCCAACTCTTATACTTCTCCAGTTAATGTCCTCAATCACTTGTTTCAATTCCTCCCCAATGTTGCTGAAGAGGACAATGTCATATGCAAACCGAAGGTTGCTGAGATATTCACCGTTGATCTTCACTCCTAAGCCTTCTCAGTTTAAGTGCTTGAATACTTCCTGTCCTATAAGCATATAGTGAATGGCATCGGAAATATTGTGCCTCCTTACCTGGCCTGCTTTTTTTATAGGTAATCTACTCTTCTCGGGGAGAACCACAGTAACTTTGATCCGTTCGCTGTTTGTAAACATAGGCCCTGCACGGCTACCTGTTTCATTCACAGACGTAACAAATGTAGCGGTCAAGAAAGGCCGTAATAGCAATATCTAGTAGCAGAAGTGTGTTAAAATCTAGCCCGCAGGTTTTCTACACATTCTCTCGGTACATAGCGACAATTTTACATTCAAGGTTGCCGGTTATACGAGAGAGAGAGAGAGAGAGAGAGAGAGAAATAACTTTTGTTTATATAGCCGGCAGATTGGTGGGGGGGCCAACCCTGCCTAGATGGCGGCCAGAAGCCCTTGAGCTCCAGCGGCATCCTCGGCCTGCTGGACAGCCAAAAGTTGGTCTTCGGGGGCCGAGCTGAGCAACACGGTCTCCCACTGCTTCCGATCCTGAATTTTCTGGCCCTGTCGGGGCGCCCGAGGGCAGGCCCAGATAATGTGATCCAGGTCCGCCCTTTCTCGACAAAATTTACAATTGGCCGAATATTGGTCTGGGTAATAATGATTATAAGTCACCGGATTTGGATATGTATTTGTTTGAAGGAGGCGCCATGCCACCGCCTGCTGCTTATTAAGTGATGGGTGTGCGGGAGGAAAACGCACCCTGCCCAATCTGTAATGATTAGTTATCTCCCTGTAGCCAACCATCCGGTCCCCTGTCAGCCCCAGCCGCGGCGCCCCGGTGGCTCGGCTTGCGAGTCCTCGAGCCACGGTGTCGGCCGCCTCATTGCCGGGGAGGGAGGTCTGCGCAGGCGCCCAGATGATATGGACAACCCGCTCACCGCGGAAGTTTGCCAGGATACGTTGTGATTCCGGCGAAATGCGCCCCTTTGCGTAATTTAAAATGGCGGTTTTAGAACCACTGACTATGGCGTAATGCGCATGTCTTTTATCTCAAAACATTAAAATATGCTTTCCGCACAGTGAAACCACTTAGAAACACGCTTCGTGCTCCGGCGCGATAACCTGATAAGGCCCGGGACCGTAAGTTTCTTGGGGCCACACTATCGCTGCTGTGTCGCGCGAGGTGACCTTTATTATACAGCCATCAACGATTGCGTTTCAAAGCAAACTCGGGGCTCCGATCCAGTGTAGGTTGCTGGCGGTTCCTTAGCTCGGGTGCACGAAGTCCTGCCACACGCCGACCGTCTAAAAGAAACGCATGCCTGGCAGATTAAAACACAGGGGTAACAAATCAATATTGCATAACTCAGCAGTGCTCCCCTTGGTTAGACCATGTCCCATAGAAGCACTGGTGCGGCCTCCAAGGTAGACTTAAAATAAGCCGCAGCGACAATTCCTCTCTGGCACTTCTTTGGCGGACGACGTCGACAAACGTCGGGCGCGACAACTTGTTTACTAAGTTTCTCCCCCCACGTGCGAGGAACCAGCCGGCATAAGCTAAACCGCGCCCGAGATTCGTGCCAACGTCGGCGCTCCTTCGCGCGGGCCCGGCAAGCCAACACCGCCGCGAAACGAAGCCTGACACTCAGTGAAGCGACGCCACGTTTTGATGATGATATGTGGAGTTTTATGGCGCAAGGGCCACGCGCCACGTTTTAATGCGTGAGCATTAAGAGATAAAAGGAAAACAAAAGTATGTGTGAAGAGTGGGAAGCCGCTCACGTGGTAGGCCATCAGCTGTAGTTCGCTCCTCGAAGGGAGGTAGGATTGTGTGTTGAGCGTGCGGCTGGAAGAACAATTTGCAATGTATTGAACACGGTTGAAACCATGGATCCGGGATGTCAAGGAGGTGCGACGAGATGGCGAACGCATTTCTCTGGAACTTACCGATAAATCACCAGCGAATTTTTCCAATATGAAATTTTTTCACTGCTTTTTTTTTCAGTCTGAAAGCCTATCCAATCGCCATCATTTTCACCAGTGAAAGGGTGGTGTTCGAGAAATGGCGGCTATGACGTCACAAATTGCATTCGGTGCTTGTAGTTTGCAAAAGCACGAATCTTGAAATTAGTTCCCGTAGCTCTGTGGAATCAGGTGCTGAGTCTGGCCACGTGGGCGCTACACCTATTATATGAATTGTAGGACATGCCTCACGCAACGGCATCCATTTACCGTTATTAAGCCATTAGTGTTATGAATGTCGGTGAGTGATGCGTGAGTTATGTAGTGATGAGTGGCGATAGACCTTTCATGTAGGAGAGGTTTAACGAGAGGTAATATCTGTACAGTGGTCAAGTCGTCATTGTGATCGTTATCATCACGAGAATCCTATTTTAACTGCATTGGAAGACAAAAGCCTACAGCTACCTATGCTCTACGTCAATCGAACAGAGGCTGTCGCGGTATTCTCACTCTATATATATGCATATTAATTTTGAGCTCCCATGAAATCTAGTCTCTTGTACTGTTAAATCACTGTAGATCGCAGAGCCCTTCGATATCCTTATTGTTTCTTCATGGCTCGTTTTTGATCCCTTGTGGTTACAGTGCAAAATAAGAAAACGTGGAGTCGTGTTCAAGATGCGAAAACCCGCAGCACGCGCGCGCGCACACACACACGTCTCGCGGATTTTCACAAAGCCTACCTCTGTCAGCTCCTGCGCTTTTCCCGTTGTCGAATGATCCAGCGTTAGGCCGCTGTCTGCTAGCCACTTGGCTGTAGCACGAAACGGAAGCATAGAGTTACCGCCCCGGAAAGGCATTTGGTCGTGGGTTCGATGCCTGTACCAGGAACACTATTGCGAAGTTGTACCTGCAAGCGTTTGCCTGCACCGGTCTCGCGCCACTCCAATATCCTCGTTCACCAAAGCCTCACCGCCCTGCGAATTTCCGTATAACGAAGCCGCTACGTGAAGTATCGATGCGACGTCGCGTACGCCATTGTGTCGTCATATTCACAGCCTCTGCAGTGCTGTTAGTGATGGGGCGGATCTAGGTAAAGCGCAGTTTTTTACACCGTGCTGGTTTTACAAGAATATGGCGGCCTTGATAACGTCAGCACATACCCCCCTATTCTAGACATTCATTCATTCATTCATTCATTCATTCATTCATTCATTCATTCATTCATTCATTCATTCATTCATTGATACTGTCAGCCCCGTGCAGGTCTGTTACAGGAATGGGCACACTGACATGTTTAAATGTGCTCAATGTTCCCACAGAGAAACATAATCAATCGTCATCAAGTACAGTAAAAAGTATACATAACTTACACATATACTAACAACCATATCATAGCAGCAAGAAGCAACAACGTACGCAGAAAGAATTAACATAGAAAAATGAGCAATCGAGGTGGAAGGTCTAAGGATATTAAATCATTGATTCTGTTCATGCACCGAATGTCTAGAGAAGGTGAGCTTGCCACATCATCAGGCCACATTTTCCATCCTGCTATAACTTTGGCACACTCTAAATTTCCGCCATATTGCGAAAGTTGCCGTCCTTGTCAGCTCCCATTGCGTCGAGGTGCGACTACAGGTCATCTCTCGTATTGGCCCGGAACGACAACGTGGCGGACTTCAACAATGTCCGCAATAGCCTGTTTGGTTTACTTATGCTTGCGATACGAGAAAGAGATGGGGCGACATTCTTTAATGTGTGACGCAGATGCTTGCCTGGTAACATGATTCTGCAGATGACAAAGGTGATGCATGAAAAAATCCACACACAGGCCCATATACCCCCATTTCATTTGCTGACTTTCTTTCTTTTTCCTAGCATAATGGACTTGATAGGAGAGTGAAGCGGAATCTTCCCGGGCGCCGAATGCTCACTGCTACCAAGGCGCATGCAAAATGATCATACGTTCGCATTGACCAATGGTTGCTTCCTGTAGAAATTTCTACGAATGAGATCGCCACTGTGCTCTCTGTGCAACGTACGGGAAGCTCACTTATTCCGCGCTTGCAAGCTACTTACATTAGAACTAACAGCCCTAACGTCTGCCCTGAACTTTCATCAAACAATGCGACTCCTTGAGTTGCAACACGCGCTTGACCCCCAGACTAACACTGTCAGTTCACTCGCACAAAGAAGGCACGTTCAACCTGCCTCGGAGGCATTAGCCTCAACGAGATACTTGTTTCCAAGAGTGTTGTGCACTGTGCACACAATTTCATTTTTTCATCATATCCATCTGGAGTGGCGTGCCAGGCGTGCCACCAACCAAATCTCTCCAGAATTTATTATAAAAAACACCCCTCCCTCCCCCAACCTCGGCCCTTTCTCTCTCCCACACCGAAGTCGAGGCCTCTCACAGCTTGGAACACTGAACACACCGGCGCGCTTACTGGCCTTCGAAGTGCCCCAGTTTGCACTCATTTCCAACATTTCGTGGTATAGCAGGCGCGGGGAGGAAAAGAAACGGGGGGGGGGGGCGGAGGGAGCGGGCGTGTTAATGTCTCAGCGGTGAGAACACACACACACACACCGCGTCGGCGGCTCGAGATGTTGAAGTGCATCTGGTGGTGAAATCGCTGGCGCCGGAGAAACGGGTGCTTTGGCGACGTTTGCGGGCGAACGCTTGTTCCGACATCGCCGCGCGAGACAGCTTATGCGAGGGCGACGACGCAGCAAGACGGCTGCGCCACTGCTCTCTGTCTCTCTCTCTCTCTCTCTCTCTCTCTGTTTCTTGAAGCGACCGCGCGCCTTTTAACCCTCGGAGACTCTCAAGATGTTGACGTCCGCGTTGCGCGATGTTTGTCGTAAAGTGCGAGCTGTCCCGCGCGTCCTCTCCCGTTGTGTGTGTGCCTGTGCGTTTGTGAGCCTGCGTGCGTCCGTATAGTAACACGGCCGAAGGTCGGCTCGTTCTCCGATGCGAAAGCAAACCGCGGATGTTGACGGAAATAGATTCGCGTCGCGCTGTGCGCGCGAAAGAATGACTGTCTGCAGAGATTGAGAAAGTGCGTGGAATTGCGAGGTCTGTGCGGCGCCGCCGCCAGAGAAGACAAAGATGGTGTGGCACGCGTCCGGACGAGTGCGGATGAGTCACGCGGGCGCGCCGCCGAGGATATTGTTGCGCGCCCGGCCCGAGACAATGCGAGGACGTTACCGCGTGCCGTTCGGAAGACGAACGAAAGTGGAGGCGCGAAATGAAGAACAACAACAACAAAACGAAACGTGACGCGCGGTTGCGCCCAGTAAGCCACTGGCTGCACTATGTGACGCCTCCGGTGGTCACGTGTCCCATACCTCGAGGAATTCGTATACGGTAAACCGAAACTATGCTTCGGTAGTGTGCACAGATTTTAGCTGCAGTGACTGGTTGTTTTGTTTAACGATTTCACGGATAAATCATACACGAAGAAGCAAAGAGGAGTGGAACGAAGAAAATTACTGCCGACCGACCGCACCGTAACTTACACCTAGAGCAGTCTGCCGAAGCCTGAACGGCGCGGTTAGATGCGGAGGGGTAAGAGGCGAGAAGGGGAGAGGCGGGGAGCGGAGAGGGGGTGGGGGTGTAAGAGTACCCGTAGAAGGAGGAGGATGAGGAGGAGGAGGAAAGGAAGGGAGAAGGCGGGGAAGAGTACCCGGAGAGCTACACGTTTACGTGACGTCATCCGACCCAATTCTTCCCCTATCTCTCTTTTCTTTCTTCTGGTACTTTCTGCAAGCAATCACTGACAACTATGAGTCACAAATAAGTAGACAGAAATAGACAGGTGCACTAGTTAACAAGTTTATAACACACGCCGAAGTTAGCTGAAAACAAACAAACGATTTACGAGTATTTCATTAAGGGTATTGTTGCGTTTCGCCTGCGACACGTGGTTTTGCCGGCGCGACTGCGGCGGGGCGGCAGACATTTTGGCCCGATCGTCGTCGCCGCAACACTCATCGGCAGGTGTTTCCAGGCGCGACTGCGGCGATGCGACCGCAAAGGGATCACCCTCGCATTCCAGTCATTGTGCCCGAAACAGGCGATGCCAAAGCAGGGATCATCCTCGCATTCCAGTCATTGTGCCCGAAACAGGCGATGCCAAAGCAGGGATCATCCTCTCATTCCAGTCATTGTGCCCGAAACAGGCGATGCCAAAGCAGGGATCATCCTCTCATTCCAGTCATTGTGCCCGAAACAGGCGATGCCAAAGCAGGGATCATCCTCTCATTACAGTCATTGTGCCCGACCGGCAGCGCTACAACAGGGTGCTACGAGATCGTGCTCGACAGGGTGCTACGAGATCGTGCTCGACATGGTGCTACGGCAGCGCTTCGACAGTGTGCGTCACCATTAGCCCATTGTACATTCACGTGCTCGTCTTTTGAGGGGTTCCTTCTTGCCCTCAACTGCGAGAGTATAAAAACAGCTGCCCCCGGACGCCAAAAGGAGGGCTCCGATTTCTTCTGTTGAGTGAAGTGCTCTCCCGTCTCTATACTTCGGTCAACCTGACCGCCAACTCTTTGCGATGTTAAAATAAACAAGTTGTTTCGTTGTTACCAGTCGACTCATGCTTTGCCGGGACCTTCGGATGCTTCCAGTTGTACCCCAGGCCGCCAGGCCAACGCTACCCTTGGGGCTTGCGACCCAGGTACAACCACGGGCGTCAGCGCCGAGTTCCCAACAGATCGTACAAGCGGTGCGATCCAAAACATCTGGTGGCAGCGGTGGGATCGCCTCCGACTTCAAACAACTGTCTGCCAGCGGTGAGATCGCGACAACGGAGGCCAGCAGCGAAGAGATGCAGTTGACTGTATGCTGAGCAGCTCATCGACGATCCGGGAGCAGTGCAACGAGCCCTGTGTGATGACTGGTTGCCTGCAGCGGAACGACTGCGCTGGACTCTTGGCTGCGAGGTTTGGTGAGTGCGGGACTTTCTTCTTCTGAGCTTTGCCAGGCTTTTTGTTAGTGTCAGAAACAGAGCTGGTAATTGTGGTTGTCGTTGCTGCCGGGTTAGTTTGCGGCAAGACAATAGTAAGCAGTAGAGAAAGCAGCATTCAGAGCAGCCATGGATTTGAAGTCGTTGCGCAAACCGAAATTGTTGGAGCTTGCAAGAGAGTTGGGTCTGGATGTCTCGGACAAACTCAGAAAACCAGAACTGATAAAGGCTATTCTTGAGTTAGAGGCTGAGGATGACGAGCTGTCGGAATGCCTTGAGACCATTGAAGAGAGGGAGACTGCAAAAAGACAGGAGCGCGAACTTAAAGAACAGAAAGAAAAAGAAGAGCGTGAACGTAAAGAACAGAAAGAGCGAGAGCAACAAGAGCGTGACCGTCAACACGCTTTGGAAATGAAGCGTCTCGAGGTAGAGATGGAACGCGCTCGTAATGGAAGTCAGGCACACGGTGCAGGAGAACGCGTATTGTTCAAAATGACTGACCTGATGCGGCCGTTTAAGCTTGGAGAGGACATTGGTTTGTTCCTGGTTAACTTTGAGCGAACGTGCGAGAAGCAGGGGTTCTCTCGGGAAACGTGGCCACAGCGCTTGCTCACTTTGTTACCCGGCGAGGCGGCCGACGTAGTCGCTCGCTTGGATAGAGAGGAAGCAGAGGATTTCGACAAAGTAAAATCGAGTCTGCTAAAAAAGTACCGGCTGTCTGCGGAGGCGTTCCGTCGGAAGTTTCGGGAAAATGAGAAAGGCAGAAGTGAGTCATATACAGAGTTTGCGTATAGGCTTATGTCGAACATGCAGGAGTGGCTCAAAGAAGAGAAAGCGTTCGGTGACCACGATAAAGTTCTGCAGTGTTTCGGGCTAGAACAGTTTTATAGTCGGTTACCGGAGAACGTGCGATACTGGGTCTTGGATAGGCCAGACGTTTGTACGGTGGCTAGAGCCGCTGAGCTAGCCGAGGAGTTTGTGACGCGTCGAGCTCGCGGAGCTAAGGACGGTCAAAAGGGTGAATTTGGCTCGAAGTTTGAGAGGCCGAAGTTCACACCCATAAGAGCAAAGGGGGACACGCGTAGTGCGGATGCGAGCGAAAGCAGTCCGACCAAACGTAAAGAGACGGCGGCAGCCAAACGCAGAAGGCGGTTCGAGATGAGGCGAGCGCGCTTGTGTTATACGTGCCAGAAGCCGGGTCACTTTTCGGCGCAGTGTCCGGAAACAACACCAAAAGTTGTGTTTTTTTCAATAGGCAGCACTGACGAGAACATGAAGCTTCTCGAGCCTTACATGCGAGACCTCCTCGTGAACGGGAAAGAGTGCCGAGTGCTTCGCGATTCCGCAGCTACGATGGATGTAGTTCACCCATCTTACGTAGAACCCCATATGTTCACGGGCGAGTGCGCGTGGATCAAGCAAGCCGTGGAAGCTCATAGCGTGTGTCTGCCGGTAGCAAAGGTGCTTATTGAAGGACCTTTCGGAACGCTTGAGACAGAGGCGGCAGTGTCATCTATGCTGCCACCCCAGTACCCGTACCTATTTTCAAACAGGTCCGATCACCTCCTGCGCGAGAAGGGGCTTTTGTTTGGTGAAGCTAGTGTTCAGGCATTAACCAGATCGAAGGTTCGGGAGCTCGCTGCAAAGGCGGTAGTTGCGGGGCCGACGTTATCAAACAACGAAAGAGGGTCAGAGGCGCAGCAAGCTGATATTCAGAGCACGCCCGAACTGAATAAACTTGAGTCTGTAACGTTAAAGGCGCCAGATACTGGAGAGGAAACGCCCGACGCGGGAAAGTTAGAAGAGCTATCTACTGATTTGCTCATCGCGCCTACGTCAGACGGACTTGATAGGTTGCTAAAAGTCAGCCGGTCGGCTTTGATAGCCGAGCAAAAAAAGGATGGTAGCCTAGAAAACATACGCTGCAATGTCAAAGAAGGTATCGCCAGGAAAACTGCGCGTTTTGTGGAAAGAGGTGGAGTCCTGTACCGGAAGTATCTAGACCGCAGAGGAGTGGAGTTCGATCAGCTGGTCGTGCCTCAATGCTATCGTCAGGATCTGTTGCGCTTGTCGCATGGGGGTTCGTGGTCCGGACACCTAGGAGTTAAGAAAACTAAGGACCGTCTCTTGCAAGAGTACTATTGGCCAGGGTGTTTTCGGGACGCAGACCATTTCGTGAGGACATGTGACACTTGTCAGCGGGTGGGCAAACCAGGGGACAAATCGAGGGCGCCGTTGAAATTGGTACCTATCATTACGGAGCCTTTTAGACGGCTCGTTATTGATACTGTGGGACCTCTGCCGGTAACAGCCACGGGGTACAGACACATTTTGACTGTGATCTGCCCAGCGACAAAGTTCCCTGAAGCAGTGCCGCTTAAAGAACTCAGCTCAGTTGAGATAGTTAATGCACTACTGTCCATATTTGCGCGAGTTGGTTTCCCTGCGGAAATCCAATCAGATCAGGGCACAGTGTTTACAAGCGCTTTGACGACAACTTTTCTCGAAAGGTGTGGGGTAAAGCTGTTACACAGCTCAGTGTACCACCCACAGTCGAATTCCGTTGAGAAGCTCCACTCCGTCATGAAGCGCGTGTTGAGAGCGTTGTGTTTTGAACATCGAACTGACTGGGAGCTGTGTCTGCCTGGGGTGATGTTTGCTTTAAGGACCGCGCCGCATGCGGCTACGGGGTTTTCGCCAGCTGAACTGGTGTACGGTCGCTCGCTTCGATCTCCGCTTCGCATGCTTCGAGAATCATGGGAAGGTAGGGGCGACGACCCAGTCGTGGTGGAGTACGTGCTTAAGCTCCTCGAACGCTTAAGAAGGGCACAGGAGTTGTCAGGTGAAGCAATGACAAAGGCCCAGCAGAGGGCCAAGGTTTATTATGATCGGACAGCCAGGGCCCGTCGTTTTGAGGTTGGCGATGAGGTCATGATATTGCGCACATCGCTAAACAACAAACTAGACGTGCAGTGGGAGGGCCCAGCACGAATTGTTCAGAGACTGTCGGACGTTAACTACGCGGTAAGTCTGCCAGGAAAGCGGAAAGCACAGCAAGTTTACCACTGTAATCTGCTCAAACCTTATAGACAAAGGGAAGCAGTGGTGTGCATGATGGTAAACGTTCCTGAAGAGCTTCCGGTCGAGCTTCCGGGACTAGGCTCAGTGACGAACAGGGAAGACACCGGTCAAGTCATTAGTGACCTTATCAGTAAAGCACCGCTGTCGCCTGAGCAGAAAACCGAACTACACCAGCTATTACAAGAGTTTCAAGGTCTGTTCTCTGAGAGACCTGGTAGGACTTCTGTACTTACTCATGATAAAGAACTTACCTCCACAGAGCCAGTACGATCCAAGGCGTATCGGGTGTCACCCCGCCAGAGCGATATTATGGAGGCTGAGGTAAAGAAAATGCTACAGCTCGGTGTTATTGAGGCAGGTGAGAGTGATTATACCTCCCCTTTGATTTTAGTTGAGGTACCGGGCAAGGAACCTCGTCCTTGCGTCGACTACCGCAGGCTTAATTCCATCACTAAGGATCAAATTTATCCGATCCCTAACATCGAGGAGCGCCTTGAGAAAGTTAGTAGCGCTCAGTTTATTTCCACCCTAGATCTTGTCAGGGGTTATTGGCAGGTTCCACTTACAGAAGAGGCTAGTAGGTATGCGGCGTTCATTTCACCAATGGGAACATTCCGTCCTAAAGTGTTGAGTTTTGGTTTGAAGAACGCGCCATACTGTTTTTCAAGCCTCATGGATAAAGTGTTGCGGGGACAGCAAGAATTCGCTTTACCGTATCTAGACGACGTAGCGATATTCTCCGCATCCTGGTCTGAGCATGTGGCACACTTGCGGGCAGTGCTAACCCGCCTGCGCGAAGCGGGCTTGACAGTCAAGGCTCCTAAGTGCCAGTTAGCACAGGCCGAGGTTGTCTACCTCGGTCACGTGATTGGTCAGGGTCGTCGCCGCCCCTCTGAAATAAAGGTGGCCGCTGTGCGAGACTTTCCGCAACCGCGCACAAAGACCGATATTCGGTCGTTCTTAGGTGTCGCCGGCTACTATCAGAGGTACATCCCTAGGTACTCTGATATCGCGGCTCCCCTGACGGATGCTCTAAGAAAAACAGAGCCTCAAACAGTCGTCTGGGACGAGACAAAGGAAAGAGCTTTTAGCGCCCTAAAGAGTGCCCTAACAATCCAGCCTGTGCTACGATCGCCAGACTATACAACAGGGTTCATTGTTCAGTGCGATGCTAGTGAGCGAGGCCTGGGCGTTGTACTGTGCCAACGGGAAAATGGAGAAGTAGAACACCCCGTCCTGTATGCTAGTCGTAAGCTGACCAGTCGTGAGCAGGCGTATAGCGCCACCGAGAAAGAGTGTGCGTGTCTCGTGTGGGCCGTTCAGAAATTGTCATGCTATCTAGCCGGCTCGAGGTTTATTATTGAGACGGATCACTGCCCTCTCCAATGGCTGCAGACCATCTCTCCCAAAAATGGCCGCCTCCTGCGCTGGAGCCTCGCTTTACAACAATATTCCTTTGAGGTGCGTTACAAAAAGGGGAGTCTCAACGGTAACGCCGATGGCTTAAGTCGAAGCCCCTAACGTAGGAATCAGCCTCAAAATTGTTTGTTACTGATGTTTTTCTTCCTGAGGCAGGATTTTTTTTTTTACATATTGCTTTTGTTTAGTGTTTCAAAGTGATGATATGCTTTCTAGTGCAATTTTTCAAATTGTGGACGCGTTCTGAGTGATGCTAGACTACTGTAAGGAACTAGGCAGTGGTATAAAAAGGGGAAAGAGCCTGGCAGGGCTTAGTGAGGGTTGTGCCGTGCTTGCGGACTGAGCGGTTGAGTTTCAGCGTAGTTCTAACGCTTGCCGGGAACGAGAACAAAAATGTGAACTCTCCCGAAGTCACTTTGCAGTGTCCCGTGCGAACCTGAACGAGAGAACGAGGCCTTCTCTGTGCGCTGCGCTCAAGAAACGTCGAGGGACGCCCGACTTCGGTTATGAGCATCATCGAGCGACATCCCTCCGGCCAGCGGATGCAGTCCCCTGTCCTTCGGGATCTCCTTCCCCCGGCGGGGCGGTCTGTTGCGTTTCGCCTGCGACACGTGGTTTTGCCGGCGCGACTGCGGCGGGGCGGCAGACATTTTGGCCCGATCGTCGTCGCCGCAACACTCATCGGCAGGTGTTTCCAGGCGCGACTGCGGCGATGCGACCGCAAAGGGATCACCCTCGCATTCCAGTCATTGTGCCCGAAACAGGCGATGCCAAAGCAGGGATCATCCTCGCATTCCAGTCATTGTGCCCGAAACAGGCGATGCGAAAGCAGGGATCATCCTCTCATTCCAGTCATTGTGCCCGAAACAGGCGATGCCAAAGCAGGGATCATCCTCTCATTCCAGTCATTGTGCCCGAAACAGGCGATGCCAAAGCAGGGATCATCCTCTCATTACAGTCATTGTGCCCGACCGGCAGCGCTACAACAGGGTGCTACGAGATCGTGCTCGACAGGGTGCTACGAGATCGTGCTCGACATGGTGCTACGGCAGCGCTTCGACAGTGTGCGTCACCATTAGCCCATTGTACATTCACGTGCTCGTCTTTTGAGGGGTTCCTTCTTGCCCTCAACTGCGAGAGTATAAAAACAGCTGCCCCCGGACGCCAAAAGGAGGGCTCCGATTTCTTCTGTTGAGTGAAGTGCTCTCCCGTCTCTATACTTCGGTCAACCTGACCGTCAACTCTTTGCGATGTTAAAATAAACAAGTTGTTTCGTTGTTACCAGTCGACTCATGCTTTGCCGGGACCTTCGGATGCTTCCAGTTGTACCCCAGGCCGCCAGGCCAACGCTACCCTTGGGGCTTGCGACCCAGGTACAACCACGGGCGTCAGCGCCGAGTTCCCAACAGATCGTACAAGCGGTGCGATCCAAAACAGTATAGATAGATTGCTTGAACTTGAAATTACTGGTGATTGGAACCGAAAGTGCGAAAGCCAAACTGAATGCATCCGGACACCCTGCACGGCTTAACGAGCTTTTGGCTGATGGTGAATCTGCTATTGCATAACAAATATTTACTTTAACGTTACATATGTTTGCGTGACGTTGGGGACACAGCTAACAGAGCCACTAATCGGTTTCATGCGGACTGTGGCGTCTTTCCAACGCAACAAACCGTGTGAATGCAAATTTTTTTCCTTTTTGTTTTTCAAAAAAAAAAAAACGCACTATTATGCACAAGGTGTGGACGGAGGAAAAGCGGACAGAACTCGACGGAGCACGGACCGCACCGACATCGAGTGCCGAATTAGCAAGAACAACAACAACTAGAATATCTCTACAACAGTGCGTTTTTTTCTACAAATATGTATAACCAACTAGCCCCACTTGCAGCTCCATACATGAAAAAAAGATACGCGCGATACATTTAGAAAAGCTAAATGCGAGGTGTGAAAAATACTGTCTGACCCGCATTCAGCCCCGTCCACATTTACCTCCGTTATAATGCAATCATTCGGTCAGTGTGTTTATGGAAACGCCCACTTTTTTTCTCCGCGGGTAATTGCGCCAGTCGAGACCCTAACAGCCGAAGCATGCAAACATTAGAGAGTTTTATTACAGCGTATACAACAAAGCTGTCGCCAAATCCTAGCCACTCTGTGTCGCAAAATCAAGAAATGAATCGAAAGCCCCAGTTTATAGTTCGCTTTCATATCATCCCGTGGGCAAATCATTAGCGATGTTTTCTCGTTGTGATCGAGATCGGCTTTCTCTAGTAATTTCACTAAGTCTAACAGAAGGCATCAGAGTTGCTGCGAAAGCGCGTATTCTTTTTTAACCACCAGATGACGCCACAGCTCCTAGCGTTGACCACGCGATGGAAAATGCAGAACGCTCCCCTATTCAAGCTTCATCGTGGACAAGCGCATGCCTTCGCTCGCGTCCTCGCAATAGGTCAGGACGCAGTGCTCAGTTAAAGGTCTCTATTACCCAAGCACTTGATTTCGTGGCAGAATTTACCACACTCACTCGCCAAATGGCGCCAGCTCATTCGTTCTTCAGGTTGATCCCCGAGGAAAATTTGTATCCCGGAACGCTTCACACTCCGCCAGTTCACCAGATGAGTCGGGGGAAAAAAAAATGAGCGCACGCATAGTCATGTGTTGGCGCGACTGCAGTGCAAACAGCTGAACTGCCGGAAGCTGCTTTTCCGGAATCGAGCGAAACGAATGGGTTCGAGTATGCGTAGCTTGGCAGCTAACACCCGGGAGAAGGACACATCACCAAAGATATTTCAGATCGAAACACGACAAAAAAAAAAAGAAAAGAAAAACGAAAGCTTCTCGTCCGCGTGGCACCTGTAAGGGGAGCAAACAGTAGCGCGCACTGCGCTTCCGGCAGGAATATTACTTCGCACACGTGTCGAGGTTGTTGGATGCATACGAAATAAAGAAACGAAAAAATAGGCACAAGGAAAGACAGCGATAAATAAGTAAATAAGAAAGAACTGAAACACGTATTATCTAGCTTGTCATTGTTCGACGCGGACAAGCGTAACCTAAGCCAAGTTCTACAAACTCCTCTTAGCCGTAAAAGAACTCCTTCCGTTTCCATAGCGAAGTGTAGACAACCGGGCTCAGCCTTGTTTACCTTCCCCGCCTTTCATTTATCCTTGTCACTCTCTTTCTTAAAGGGACACTTAACACTAACCCTAAATAGTCTAGTCTGGGAAATGTATTCGTTCTTATTTCTATCTTGCGAGGAAAAGTCTTAGTACTGAACAAATATTTAAGAGAATAACTGCCGTTATTCTCTTTCCTCAGTTTCGCATCGAAGCTTCGGCTCCATACTGAACATAGCGAGACTTAACCTAGCAAGTTGTGAGTAGACTTTCTCGCGCTAAAGCGGTCTGAAACACAAGTACGCCGTAATCCGTGACGTCACAGCCGACGGACAGTTGTGAAAATTTAGAAGTACTAAGTTCTCGCACGGCGCAACTCACGTCATTCCGACAACTGTGAAGTCACCGTGAAAGTTGAGGAAGACTCTCAATGCATTCTTCTAGTAATTGGACCGCCTTCGGCGCAAGAAAATGTTGCCAAAACTTGCAAGGTTTATTCTTCGATTGGTTCCTTTAGAATTTTGTACTTTCTCTGCCGGTAAGTTAATTAAGTTTGTACGATGAATATCAAAGGACTATTCGTTAGTAAAGTCTGTCGACAAGTCTGAGCGTGTTTTTTGTGGGCGGAATAACTATAGGCTCTCATGCGCATTTCTATGTGAAGAGCGAAAAGCCTGTGCAAATTAAAGGAGCCAACATCGCCTATGCATCATGTATAAAGAAGAGGCCGTCGACAGCACATTATTTGCCAATTTGTGCCAGTAAGATTATTATTATTATTATTATTATTATTATTATTATTATTATTATTATTATTATTATTATTATTATTATTATTATTATTATTATTATTATTATTATCATTATTATTATTATTATTATTACTCCGAAGTGGAACTGCAGGTGCGTATACACTATGGTGTTCCGGGAATTAAGGCACTACCCTGCGCAGAGAAGCAAGCCTTTCGTTTGTTCGAGTTATACTCCGCGCACCCAATATGGCTATTTTCGATCTGCCGCGCAGGTAAACTAGACACAGTGTTATTACTGGCGCCGCTATTATAGTTGGCGTAGTTTTTCCCACCAAGCTCAGTCACTTAGCGACTAAGGAGGCAAAGCGTTACGTATACACACGCATGCTGCCAAACGCATAAAGCACCGCGACTGCGTGCGCGAGCTTATCTCTGCAGCGGATCCCGCCTTGTGACGTACGCCTTTGCCACCAGGGCACGACCACGTACGCACTAGCATATGAATGGACAAGCATCGCGCGCAAACCACCGCGCGCCTCTGTACGACGTCGGCTTCCTCGTGCAGCACGCAGTCACGCTATTTCGCTACGTTAACGCTGGCCTCTTGTGTTGTTTTTGCTTCGCGTACGAGCGATCCCAGTCACTGCGGCAGCGGGCCGCACTTGCTGCCGCTCTAGCTGCTTACCGCCGCCAACCAAATCGGATTCCGCCAACCGGCCGCGTGCGCACGCTGCTTCTCAAATCAACCATTAGCCGAGCCGAGCCAATCCCGTCCAAGGCGAGTCGCCCGAGTGCCAGCTGCGAAAGCAAGGGGTTGTTACCCTCCGAGGCCAGAACCGTATTAATTTCTGGAGTTCACGCGGGCGAATGCGCATTTCTGTGCAAAGAAAGAAAGAAAGAAAGAAAGAAAGAAAGAAAGAAAGAAAGAAAGAAAGAAAGAGGCGTGAGGTGATTGCGCCGTTCGTCGTGCGTGAGAAGGGTTTGACAGAGAGCGTGATTCGGACTAATTGCTCTCGTGTTTGCCCAAGCGCATCCACGGAACGCGAAATGGCCGCTGGAGGAGCGAATCTCGCGTGCAACGTATCTCTATACCGTTATTAGCGAGCTGGCCCGCGGTAACCTAACGAAATGGCCACTTAGGGGAGGGGGGGGGGGAGGGGGAAGGATATAGCCGGCACAAACGTGCGGTACGCATTTGGAGGCAACTGCTGGCTTCTTCGCATAGTTTCGGGTCCGGCATTTGCAGTCTTCCCCAGATCCCGCTCGCTGATTTGCGTCTTGCTGGCGTTAAGATGCCCCGATAAGCTTTAACGCTCCGCTCACAGATGTAAATAAATGATAGAAGGGCCGCAGGACGTTTCTAACAGCCTCGTGGCCCTTGTCATTATTAACCGGGGAGCATAATCGCGTTAAACTGCGTTCGTAAATCACGCTTCTGCAAAAGTGTGCGACTGTTATGGCCGCATTGCTGCCAGCTGCTATTTTTTCTGTCTTACGTTTACCGCCCTACGATTATAATGAATACTCGTAATATGTTGTGTTTGACAATTTCGCGTTACTTAGGTTATCTACGACATTCATCACATGCCTTGTACTGGTGAGCAAACCATGCTAAAATGGTCGTTTTATGGGTTACGTTACAAGTCGGCGAACTCAGATCTGGCGGCATTATCACTGCCACCAGATCAGCTAGGCTGTAAAAGAGCCGAGGAATGGCCAGGCCTATCCACCTTCATCTCGGTTTCCACTTTATTTGAAAGGGAAAGAAATAAAAAAAAAATCGAATTCAACTTCAGAACGACCTATCTTGATAGCGTGAGGCTAGGCAACGTGAGGCCACAAAAGACTTCAGAATCGGAGATAGGTGGCGCCGCCACGGTGAAGTTCCCGCATCATTCTGCTGTGACGTCATGAATTTTGACAGTGTCTGCTCAGGTTCAATCGGCTCTTTATAGGTAAATAAGGACGACTATGCAAAATCAGTCAGTGTGACCACAGACTAAGAATAGGAAAGCCCGGAACTTATGTTTAAAGAAAAACTAAGTTAAATGGCAAAATAAAGAAATGAAGCCACAAGCTTACCTTCACAGCAAAGATATCTCAAAGGATGGAAACTTTACCGAATTACGGCCCATACAATGAACCAAATTTGCGATATCTACAGTCATAACGTGCACGAACCATTTGTGATCCCACACGTTACAAGAACCAAGCAAACTTAACCACTTCGCGTGATCTGTAAACTAAGAAATTATATCCGCCATCTTCAAACGTTCTAAGAAATTCTCATCGCGGAATTGAGATCTCTTTGAGACTTGATTTCTAAACTGCGTGTTTTAATGTTTCTTTTACACTTTCAAGTTTTCGACGATTCTTGTGAAAATTTTGAGGACGGAAGTGAAAATTGGGCTTCAACCAGTCATTTTGTCTTCTTTTTCTAAACCTGCATCTCCTTGTGTAATTTGACTTATTCTATTTCTTTGCTTCACCTGCTTTGATCTTCATGTGCTGCGCGATTTCTTACTGCCTCTAAAGGGATCAGGGATCCCGTCAAGCTTGCATAAGACCAGCTATATTATCCCTGTTTCCGTCTTTTCTTTAATCATAAAAAGCAAGGTGCACAATCGGTGCGTTTTGCTGGTGCTGACCTATGGAGCAGAAACTTGGAGACTGACAAAGAAGCTCGAAAACAAGTTAAGGACCGCACAAAGAGCGATGGAACGAAGAATGATAGGCGTAACGTTAAGAGACAGCAACAGAGCGATGTGGATCGGAGAGCAAATGGGCATGGCCGATATTCAAATCGACATTAAGAGAACGAAATGGAGCTGGGAAGTTCATGCAATGCGTAGGTTAGATAACTGGTGGACTATTAGGGTTACAGAACGAGTACCAAGAGAAGGGAGACGCAGTCGAAGACGGCAAAAGACTAGGTGGGGTGATGAAATGAAGAAATTGGCAGGCGCAAGTTGGAATCCGTTGGCACAGCACAGGGGTAATTGGAGATCGGAGGGAGAGGCCTTAGTCCTGCAGCGGACTTAATATAGGTTGATGATGATGATGATGATTTTCCGTTTCCTTAATTGCTGCGGATTTGTAAAAATGCAAATAAACATACGAGGGCGAATCGGGAACCGTTTGTCCCTATTTTTTCTGAAGCCAAGTTACGGCTGTAAATGTGAAGTCAACATATCCATTCTCAGCGGTGGACCTTTCTAGAACGGGCGCGACCTTATCTGCCGGTAGCTCCACGGCACGGCGCGGGTGTCAGTTGTTGAAGATGGCGGTTGTGCTTCACGCGTCCAGGGCGTACGAGCAACGAAGTGTGATCCGCTTTCTATGGAACAGGGGACGAACGCCCATCGAAATACACGGGTAGACGCAGCCCACGTATGGGGGCAAAATGTCTCGCTTTGAGAAGTGTGTGGCGGTGGTGTTGTGAGTTCGCAAAAGGCCGTGAAGACTTGCATGACATGAGCGTTCGGGGAGGCAGCGTGCGTAACTGTCCGACTCAACATGGCACAGGGGCATGTAAAGTTTAGTGCTGCGATGGGACAAATGGGGTCTCACACAGAGCGGAGACTACGTGAAAAAATAGTGTAAGATACGTAGAATAGTGCGTATATTTATTTGTAAGTACCTTATTTTGGACAATAAAAAACAGGGGCAACGACTTTCTGGTACGCCCTCGTATTAGCATATCAGTCATACTCGGTCACACCGTAAGCATTCACTACAAGCTCCACCCACAAAACCGCACTAAATTTGTCGTCCGTGCGTAAAAAAAAAATACTTTCAGGAATTTGCAGTTGTATACCAATTCGAGCAACTCTTACATCAAAGACGGTAGAGCTCTACAAAGGAGTTCCCATGGCCTACTGAAGGCCTAGGGCTCTGTTTGGCCACTTCCCGGACACGTCGAAACTATTCACTATATCCGGTTGAATTTCTTTTAAAGTTATTCACTATGTCCGAGCTTAGAACATGCGCTCCCGCACTTCACGCCGGCTACTTACAACACCATCATGTGGCTGTGCGTTACGATGCCCTGGCGGTGCAGTTTTGCCTGCCTTTCTTTGCGACAGGCTGACAGCTCAGCACCGACGCAGGCGTCTAGCTGCGCCTTCTCGACGATACCATGTAAGCAGGCTGCCTTGCTGGTTTTCCTTTCGATATTAGATGCCACCACGCAGTATAGAGATGCCAGTAGTCGTGGAGGCATCGCGTGTCATATAGTCAAAGTGAAGAAGGATATGTGAAGACCTCAGCAAACGCAGTCGAACGCCTTTACGATGAAGCGCTTTAGGGCCTCCGGAAACATTCGTTATACAGGTAACTTCGTTATAAAGGTCACTCACCGCACAGCTCACAATCGGTACAGAATCATTCCTTCGTTATACAAGTGATTTCGTTGTAGCGGAGTTCGTTGTAGAGGTACTCTTCGTTGTAGATGAATTCGACTGTAGGCTGCTCAGACCGCTTGTTGTACCGCGATGCGATTCGCGCATAGCTTTACAGCAGGAATGCTACCACGCGCATGCGCACTGCGCTCATGCCAGTAAAGAGAACGCTGCATTGGTTTCCCTGTGGAGCCGATTGAACCGAGCGTTCGCGATGCCTCCATGTGGCTTCAGCGTTTTTTTTTTTCAGCCATACACCCTCTCTCTCTCGCGTTTCGGATGACATCGTAACCCCATGTGCGCGTTCCGCCGCGCATGCGCAGGACACCGCGACAGCATGGTGGTAGTGACAGTGGTGGTTAGAACGTGCCTCGCTCGTGTCCGTTTCGCAATAAAACCAATGCAAGAAGTCTGTGTTACACTGACCTTGCAAGTTTGAAGCGTGCACGTTCTCCTTCCGCTACCTGGGTCTGGAGCGCCAACACCAGAAGACCCAGTGAGCTATCCAAAAATGTGTTCAGGCCCAGCATCCCCAATATTCGTTCAGCATATATTGTGATTCTGCGCAGGAACAAGAACCACACGACAATACACAGGTTATTTCATGTAACTTGTGCCAAGGATTACAAAAATATAAAGTGGTTAGCCGCAGCTGAATGAAACCGTCGGCATATGGTTTGCCGTCATGTGGCGCTCCTTAGTGTATTTTTTTTTTACATTCCGCTTAATTAGTCGATTAGCTCAGATGAATTATGCAAAATTTTTAATATTCATGTAGGGCCAAGTGCGTTTCGTCGTGTTGTAGAGGGGGTTCAGAAACGACTGATCCAATTTTTGTGGCAACGTACAGGTTGCGTGGCGATATTTTTCGCCGTTTAACGAAAGCCCGCGAAATAAGAAACAAAATCACGTGACCGCTCGTTTGCAATCGTGATCATCATCATCATCATCATCATCATCCTGGCTACGCCCACTGCAGGGCAAAGGCCTCTCCCATACTTCTCCAACCACCCCGGTCATGCGCTAATTGTGGGCATGTTGTCCCTGCAAACTTCTTAAACTCATGCGCCCTCCTAACTTTCTGCCGCCCCCTGCTACGCTCTACAGTCTATTGCTTATGAGGGACGACGGCGCTTCCTTTCCGTGTGCCACCGTCAAACACGCTGACGCACTGCGAAGCCGATGCCTATAGAGCCGTGGCCGCTCACTTCGCCACGGTCCGCGCGCACGGTTCTTTCGCTTTTATTACTTAGTTATTTATTACTTAGTTACTTATTATTATTAGTTTTATTACATACTTCGCGGGCTTTCTTTAAACGCCCAAAAAGAAAAATCACCATGCAGCATGTGCGTTGCCAGAACATTGAATCGGTCGTTTCTGAACCCCGTCTACAACGTAACGAAACACGCTTGGCCCTAAAGTGAATATTAAAAAAAATTGCGTAATTGCTCTTAGTTAAGGAATTAAACGAAAAAAAAAAGTACTCTAAGGAGCGCCACATGACGGCAAGCCATATATCATTAATTTCATTCCTCTGCGATTAATAGCTTCTTTTTTCTAAATTCTCGGTTCAATTTAGGTGAAACAGCCTGTATATATAGCAACTTCTCCATGCAACCACTTCAATAATTGCATGAGAAGGGCCTGTAGGTCTGCCAGGGTAACAGGATGGGTGCCAAGGAATGAATACCAATGTTGAGGATGACAGAAAACTACGTGGTACGGGAAAATTAGAAAAAGAAAGTTGCAGGGCAAAGCATGGGTGTCGGCTGGAGCAAGACAAGGGTCACTTGAGAGGTATCCGTGTCTCAGTCGATAAAGAATGATGATCATGATGACGATGACGATGATGCGAAACAGCAGAAGTAGTTCGAAATCGGAAGGAGAAAACGTAGCCTCCTCCTCCTCCTTAAGAACAGTGACGACGTCAGTGGGTGTCGTAGCACGAAGACGGACAGAACGAAGGTTGCCGTAGCATATGTAACACTCGCGAAAATTCCGACGCGTGCCAGGATTCAGGCTGCAGGTGACGCGCCAACTTTTGGGCTCCTTGCGCGGGCCAGCCCGTGACGCGAGCCGCTTGCACGGCACGACGGGACCCTCTTCTAACTGACGGTCGGGTGGTGGAAGGGACAGCTAAGATTTGGCAAGCGGTCCCCCGCGGCTTTGTGGACAGCCGGCCGCACAGGCACAGAAACTTCCCCTCAGGCCAACTGTGGTTTTCTGAACGACACAGTAATGACTCACCCCAAGTTTTTCCGTAGGCGCCGGTTGCTTCACTAAAAGAGTTAATTTTCTTTTTAAAACGTAAGGTCGAAGGTACGCAAGAAGGGTTTCGTTTTTCTTTTCTTTTTTCGAGCATATTTTTGGAATTCCATCGAACATATAGAGCAATAGTTCGACAGTGTTGGCGCGACAGTTTGCAATGTCCACAGGGCTGATTAATGGGAAACATAATTAGCTTTCTAATTATTCCATTTGCGGTACAGGTTGCAATTGCGGAATCGAAGCCCATGGGCATAGCGAAGTCAAGTCTGTTCAAAAGCATTCCTAAGGCCGGCACCACATTCTAGATATCCGCCCCAAAAATATAGCAAAAAGAAATTGAATTACGGTTCCAGGTTAAGATCTCCCAAAACAGCCAAATTGTTAGCTGGGACGGCATTGTATTTCTGAGCACATCTTAGGAACGGATACCTCCAACGTGATGCCACAAACACACACACACGCACACACACACACACACACACACACACACACACACACACACACACACACACACACACACACACACACACACACACACACACACACACACACACACACACACACACACACACACACACACACACACACACACACACACACACACACACACACACACACACACACGTATGTACATACATACATGCACAGATACCAGCTGATCGTTTTAGTGTAGAGAGACATTAAAAATCGCCTGTGGTAGATAGTGCAATCCTGTCGCATCAAGCTGCATTACTCAAAGGGGCGAACGTTACATTCACGAACAATCGGTGACGTGGTGACAACAAATTAACAAAATTTCACGAATTAACTGCAATAATTCAGAGGTCGACGCACCTGTACAGAACATGCTCCTGGGGGCCAAAGCAGCTACCGAAGCTTGAGCCGACCACAAGGTCGAGAGAAACCAATGGAAACCGCAAACGTAGTCATGCAAAGCTCACATGTCCAGCCGATTTACATGTCGTCTTCAGATATCGCCAGCGCAGTCCTGAGCACGTGGTTTGTGCGTTCTGGAAAAGTGTGTTGACCTCTGAACTTCCCACTCGCGGTGCACGTAAAGTGAGGAGTAATGAAGCAATAGCCATTTAGCAGAAATCCTCTGCCTAGCACCTGTTTCGAGCAATACGCGCTAAAAATTTGTGGCGGATTGCCTTGGTATGCCCATTAACGCTCACCTGCACGTTAATTTTTTTTCCCCACAGTGCTGATAAGTGCCAACGGTAACATGAATGAGTTTCGGCACAGAAGTTAATGGCGTATTTCTTTTTCTCGGTATTGGCGCTGAGCACAGCGGTTAATTACTGAGATAACACGTCATTGGGATTTTTTTCGTGCAAGTGTAATGTTAGCATATTTAAAGAAGTGGTCTCGTTACATTTGTTTTTATTCACTCGCATTTCTCGATGGAGCGCTTCATTCCTCTACGCCGTGTGCGGCACCGAGAAGACGGTAACATTCGCGAGCACCACGCGACAGTCCGCTATGCGACGATTCAGAGCCGCGGGAGGTTGCCAACACAGTAAACTTCTGTTACGCCAACAAGGGTGCTGGTTCGTGCCGTACTAACACCGTCCCGGTTAATGGATAATAACGTAACTTGGAACAAATGAAGCGCCTTCTTTCTTTTATTTTTTGCGACTTTTTGGCTCTGTCAAGTAAGCATGACGATAGCGGCGACAGACGTCACGAAAATTGCGTGGGATAAAACTTAATAGCTACTGCTGCGAAACTCTCGCGTGCAATAGTTTGATGCGCACAACGTGGTCAGCATTCAAACGAAGTGTTCAACTGTACTGTTTCTCTCGGCTCCCGTTTCGGAGTAAAACAGCGTTTTTGTCGTTGTTAAACGGGTATTTCTTTCATGACTATTACTCCGGGTTACTACATCGATTACATATCGACTAGACACGCACACCACACACACATTATATATATATATATATATATATATATATATATATATATATATAAAGCAGTTAGCAGTTAAAAAAAGTATAGAAAAAAAGCAGTTCTGGGTCCGGGTAAATATTTACAGTGAAGTAGACGCGCGTATGAAGCGGTTTATTGACGTTTCACCATTCTGATGAAGGCCGGACCCCGGCCGAAACGTCAATAAACCGCTTTATACGCGCGTCTACTTCACTGCATATATATATATATATATATATATATATATATATATATATATATATATAGTCATATCATAAGAAGCCAACAAACACTGACACCAAGGACAACATAGGGGAAATTACTTGTGCTTAATAAATGAAGTAATGAAACGATAAATTAATGGTAATTAAAGTGGATGAAAAAACAACTTGCCGCAGGTGGGAACCGAACCCACAACCTTCGCATTTCGCGTGCGATGCTCTACCAATTGAGCTACCGCGGCGCTGTTTTACCATCCACTTTCTTGGGTATTTATGTGTCCTAGTAGAACCCTGGGAGTGTTAGCCAGCGCCGCCACTCACAGACCTTGGCAGCGGACGTGGAACGTCCTTCATGCCGCAGGCGTCACGAGAACGTGATCTTTTTGGGTGAAGGCAACTGGTCAATAAACCCACATATGCTACCTAAAGGCATCAATGTTGCCGGATTCGGGACCCTCGTTGTGTAATCAACGAGAAGAAAGCGGGTTAACCGAGGGGCCCGATTTTGATTAGTCATATCATAAGAAGCCAACAAACACTGACACCAGGGACAACATAGGGGAAATTACTTGTGCTTAATAAATGAAGTAATGAAACGATAAATTAATGGTAATTAAAGTGGATGAAAAATCGCATGCGAAATGCGAAGGTTGTGGGTTCGGTTCCCACCTGCGGCAAGTTGTTTTTTCATCCACTTTAATTACCATTAATTTATCGTTTCATTACTTCATTTATTAAGCACAAGTAATTTCCCCTATGTTGTCCTTGGTGTCAGTGTTTGTTGGCTTCTTATGATATGACTAATCAAAATCGGGCCCCTCGGTTAACCCCCTTTCTTCTCGTTTATATATATATATATATATAGTATACAACCTTAAAACCAGCAAATCAGCACATAGTGGACATATTTCAAACATCCTCTGTCACAGCGAGGAGCATGGAATAAATGCAAATTTGTATTTGTTTTTCGTCTTGACGCACTAAGCAAGTTAGAGTGCCAAGTGTCGTACAGAACGATGCGTTCACGACGGCCTCATTTCGACGTGGTCGAACCGCGAAAACTCGTGCCGGTCTCCTTAGATTTATAACTGCACGGTAAAAAACGCCGGGTGGTCAAAGATATTCCGGAGTCCGCCACTACGGCGTGCCTCACAATCAGATCGTGCATTTTGGCACGTAAAACCCCATAATTTGTAATTAGTTGCGACCGGATAATGACACTTGTCCTGCCAAAACCTGAGCAAAATCAAAGCAGCGGTATACTGTTCGGGCAAGCCGTGTTTGCCGTAATCCTCAGGCGCGACAATGCTACGCGTCGGAGAGCCAATGCTTTTTTTTTTTCTTTTTTTACTGCGAGCATGATTGAGGAAGCAATTTGCGACGAAATAATTAAGCCCTCATCTCGTCTGGCCCGCGGGCGCGTTTCGCATACAGGTATGCGAAGAGGCAACAGGTAGGCGCCTCTTCTTTTCTTTTTCTTTTTTACTCGAGCGCGCGTACGCGGACAATTAGACGCGCTTATGCAGGCACGCACGCAAGAGCTTCGCGCACGGGCAACGCACACGCAGAGGCAGATATAACTCGGGCGCGACGAAAACGCAGTTCGAGAACAGAGCCTCGTAAATTTATCCTCTTCGATCAGGCCGCACGAGCTCATTTCGCAGATTTATCCCTCGCCATCTCACCGTGGAGAGCGTACAGCAGGCCGCCAGGCCTGCCGCCTGTCTAACCTCTCCATCTATCATTCAACCCTTCTCTCCCTCTGTATCTCTCGCTCGCAGAGGAAACGCGTAGCAGCGAATAATATTACGGCACGAAAGAACGAACGAAAGAAACAAGGCAAGCGTGTGATCCTTTCTTGCGGCCTTTGTATAATGTGGGCATTACGAAAGAAAGAAAGAAAGAAAGAAAGAAAGAAAGAAAGAAAGAAAGAAAGAAAGAAAGAAAGAAAGAAAGGGATTAATAGCCGCGTACACAGCGGCGCTATATGGATAGCGGCCGTGATCTTGAAAAACCGCTCGACCGACCGACAGCGCTGCGGCGTTCTGGGAGGCCAGGCGTACAGTGAAGTCGTGCCAGACTGTTTCGCATAGGCGTTGTGTAAATATTGCTCGCTCACGATTGAACCCCCACCTCCTCCGCGCGTTTATGCGCCTAACCTTCGACGGGGATATCGTGAGACCCGTATTAGCGTCGCTCCGGCGTTTCAGACGGCTGGCGGTTGCCATTTCTTGATGCAGACTGCGTATATGGGTCTGGCGTTCGCCGTGGTCTATATCTCTCCCTCTCTCCAAAACGGACGCGACGATGGAAGAGCGTTCACCTGACGTCCGCTTGTTTACGTGGGATTCAAAGCAGCCGCGAGTACAACAACAACGGCATCAATGCCGACGACGTCGTGTACGTACTGGCAAGCGCTCACCTTGTTCCCACAACATATGCGGGCTTTTTTTATACAGATACAGTCCGCTTTTATGAGGGACGGCTTTGCTACAGCGTCGTTTCCTTTGTAGTCGGTGAGGAAGTGTGTGCGCCCCCTTCTAATTTCTCCCGCAATATTAGAACGTCTACGTCGATTTTGACATTGAGGCTTCGAAAAAAGAAAACAAAAGCGACGGAAAAGTGAACCCTGTGCAAGCACGATAGATATATCAGGAGGAAGCTTGAACCCGGCGAACTGATTGGCCACAACTGTGAGATTTGTTTCCTGACGCTGTCGACGAAAGTAATAGCGATGAAGAGCTTCTAGACGAACTGAGGATTTTGACGGAAATGGAGCTGATAGCAGGATGCGACAACGTGCTGATTTACCTCAGTGCATGCTCCTGCGTTTCCCTGTGCAGCATGCAGTGAACCTGGATACAATGACCTTGGCTACACAGTCGAACATGCCGCCAGACGAAGCGTGCACACACACACACAAAAAAGATTGATACTTGTTTCACTGAATCTATTGAATTCCTGTGAAATTCCTGTTGAACGTGCTTAGCCTGCTCTATTGTGAGCGGTATACTGTGTGCGATGTTTACAGCGAAGTGACATGTGTAACGAAGAAATTCGGTGGTGCCAAGCATTTTGTTATAAAGGCCTTTGACTGTACGAAAACGAAGCACTGGCCTACCGGCCGTTGCTTCGTTTCGTAAATACCCACCCTGGAGATATTCTCCACTAGCACAACACACGCTGAATGAGGGGGAAAAAAAAAAGAGAATTCTGGGCTTTTAGGCACCAAAATCACGATTTGTTTATGAAGCCACGCGGTATCAGGGGACACGTTATCATAATACAAACAACATTCAATAGGGGAGAACGATTTTACAATAGGCGAAAATCTATCTGTGAAACCCTGCGGCACGTAGTGGGAGAAAGCGCTTGACAGCTAGAAAGCGCTTGGCACATTACAAGAGCGAGGTACAGCTATTGCCAAGAAAACAGTAATAAGTCTATCGGTAGGCGTTTTGTAGAATACTTATTCTGCCTCTGTACGTGATCTTTTTAGCATCCAATTAAAGTCTATGGAGTATTATGTAGATAACAGTTGATTAGCAAGTTTAGGAGCATAGACGTTATAGTCAAATGTACGTAGATGTTGCATAGAAAGGTTGAACATATTTTAACGCGAACAGCATTCTTGGTATTGTCAGACCAGTTTCGTTTCTGGCTGTCTAGCTATCTAGGCACCCCACCAAAAATGTGGGCCGATACCGATGTTAAGTGCAGTGTAAAATGAGGCTAATTCTTCAGCAGAACTGATAGTTGGGCGAGTTGGTACGAATTCATAGTAAAATATTTAGCGCGCACAATTGACAAGGACACAGTGC
The DNA here is from genome assembly GCF_050947875.1 of Dermacentor variabilis. Lineage (NCBI taxonomy): Eukaryota > Metazoa > Arthropoda > Arachnida > Ixodida > Ixodidae > Dermacentor > Dermacentor variabilis. The sequence goes on from NC_134576.1 coordinate 122,069,783, forward strand.
GCTCGTGGGTCCCCCTTCACTGTGTCCTTGTCAACTGTGCGCGCTAAATATTTTACAATGACTATTTCTTGCGTGTATTTGCCACTGGACATGTGTCGTTCTTCGATGAACCGCATAGACCCCAACAAATGAACCACACGCACAGTGGCTCACTATGCGTGTGCCACTGGTAACGCACGAACTTCCCGGTGGTGCCGCCAGAAGGCGCAGCGTGTTCAGAGGAAAGGGCGAGGGAGGAACCAGGCTGCAGTCCGTGCTTCGAACATGACGCCTCGCGGCTACATAATCGCATGCCCGGAAAACCTTGTGTACATTAGTTTTGCCCGGATATTTTTGGAAATGGTTTCGCCGGTGAGTAATATAAAGCTTCGGATATTGAAGAAAAGTTAGCTTGTCAATCTTACAGCGCGTCATAGTTCGGTGTAGGCAACGCAACAGCTATCACCTCAACAAGAACGAGAAGAACACAACCACCAATTAACGAAAACAAATATACATATACTTTTTTTTTCGTGTTACTTTACGTATACACTGTTGAGATCTTGTCAAACATGAAACGAATTTCCCGCGGTAAGCTTTAATAGCAGTATGTAAATATTTCGAGGAGCATGTGGGCGATGAAATGTCACTAGAATGCAGACGCCGATTTCCCTATGAGTGAGACCAGTCCCGCTCGAAGTTGAAGCAGAACTTCGGAGCAGGGCTTGCGGCTGCACTACACAGGTTACACCCAGCGCGGCGCATCCATCGATCACACCACAGTATGTAGAGCAGGCACCCAAGCATGGGTACATGACTTCGGTAGCGCGCTCGTCGTGTCCGTTACAGATCCTGCACGGGAGGTTAAGCTCAACCTACTCGCGCAAAGGGTGTGCCTCGAGGATATATCGATCACACCACAGTATGTAGAGCAGGCACCCAAGCATGGGTACATGACTTCGGTAGCGCGCTCGTCGTGTCCGTTACAGATCCTGCACGGGAGGTTAAGCTCAACCTACACACGCAAAGGGTGCGCCTCGAGGATATAAAGAAAAAGAAAACAAAACGAGAAATGATACATCAGGCAAAACAAAACAAAAAAAGCGAATGGATCGCCGACTCCCGGAACACTCGCATGCCTCGACCGCGCGAAACAGGAGCAACTCTTGGGCGGCGGCGCGCCTTTTGCCAGCGGGGTTACCTGCGCGAGTCACAAAGCCACCGCCTCATCCCTGCCTATTAACTCCCCTCCCACTATTACCGTGCAGTACGGCAAAGCCTGGGTATCGTTTCAGTCAGTCAGCCAGCGATAGCGGGCCGCGTGTACCGGAGCAAAAAGGATGACATCACCCATTGTGCGTTCACTGATACTTCCGTGAAGATTCCCGTTCAGTTTGCGTCGCGCGCATACCGCGGTCAGAAACGGAAAACGAAGGAGTTGAGTCCTCCTGCTTCCCTTTCTGTTATTGGATAGCACGACTCACAGCTCTGTTTGCTACAGTCCACGTAAGTTGGCGACACAGAATAATTACTCCATCTTCCCGATTTCCGTGCAGTGCAGCAACGGCTACGGGCAACGTTATGCAACCAGTAGTGTTGTTGCACCGCTGGGCTCGTTAGCTTGTCTGTAGCCTCCGAGATCACAACGGCTCCACAGGTGCAATCTCGGTGGCTACGGTTTGACATAGCTATAATATGTAGCGATAAAGCGGGACCACCGAATAGGCCAGCCACAGCTCCGACAACGAGCTGATGCTTATTGCTCGATTTCACGTATGATTCTGATGCTCGATAATCTGCGGAATCGAGCAGTCGCTCGACAGTCGAAGCTCTGTCTTGCCTTGGATATTTGGCTGTCTCGTCTCTGCGCTAGAAAATGCAGAAGACGACATAAATAAACGAATGGCCGGTCCGTTACCCTTCTCTGAACGGAAGGTTCACAGAAGGAATAGTAAGCTCACGACAGGCGCGCCCGGACTCGCGCCTATGGATGACACCATTGACTCTCGTTCCATGATTCGGCGACATGAAACCTAGCCTCCTCTGCACTGCACGGAATTGGTGGGAGGGTGTATTACGAGCCCGCGCGTGCACCGACGTCATATGTAAGTAGGTAGAACAACCCTTGCCGCTGGGAGGAAGATGCTTCACGATGGGGCGCCGGTTTTTGTTGGCCGTCCGTCGCGCTGACCGCGCGGCCGCTAATTGCCTGCCATCTTTCGAGCGCGCTGAATAGAACGCCGCGGGCGCGCTCTCGCGGTGATCAGCGAAGCCTCAGGCGTGACGTAGGAAGAGGGAAGCTGCGCTTTCTGTATGTAGGGATGATGGACGAGATAAAGGGTTAATGGACATTTTTTTTTTCGTCCTAGTTGCTCCACTGTCAAACAGCCCGCACCGCCAGAGAAGGATATCTCGAGCCGAATAGGAAATGAGTTTGGAGCTCGCCGACATACGGTAAACGGCACTCCCTCGTCGTGAATGGCAACTTACTGAAACCCTTGAAAAGTATGCATTCGGCGCGTTTCTAGGGGAGAATATTTGATGCTTAAATTTGAAGGATAGCTACAAAAGCCAGGAAAAAGGTAAGCAAAGTGCAACAAACGATGAAACTGAGGGCTTTATGTGGATAATTAAGCATAAGCTTATGAGGTGAGAATGTGGCAGCGTTGTTTAGGCAAGAAACGCGGGTCGCCAAAATTTGAGAGAAAGCAATGAAGTTGAACGCATCACTATACTTGTTGCTGTGCTTGGTTGATATTTATTACAGTTCAAAAGACGTGCAAATATAAATGAGGGAACTGCCCGAGGGGAGGGCACTCTTATGTATCGCCGTTTCTGGATATAGATACGTAAAAGGCAGCAGAACAGGTGCTAGTGAGACGGCTCGCAGTTCGACGACCTGGAGTGATTAGGTGACTGATGAGATCATGAAATTCGCAGACATAGTAAGGAGTCAGTTGATCCAAGATAACGTTAAACTGGAAATCTTTCGCAGAGGTCTCAGTCCTGCAATGTACTTAAAAGATCATTATGAAGTTGATAGCAACGATGAAACTAAGCATAGGCGTGTGGCTCCATTGCTCGGATGCTTGCAAAATCAACCAAGATCTCCAAGAGGTTGAAACTCCAAAATTGTGAATTTCGTGCTTTAATGAAACACGCGGCGCGCAAGCACAAGTCACAGCCTGGGAAAGCGTGCTGTTGCAGGTCGGTGTAGCCCTAATGAAAGACGTGATATTGGTCTGTCTCGGTTGGCTTCCAGTTCATTTGAATATAATTTCTGTTCAAATTGAATTGACATTTTCGCATAATTTTTCTGAAGGAGCAGACAAACTTCACACCGTGAATTTTCACGCTTGTCGAAACAGACGCGCTCCAGGTGTACGTATAAAACAACGTAACTGCGGCAATCGCGACATCCTTGATTTCATCTTGGCGTACGCAACTTCTCCGCCCCTACAAAACACCACTGGAGAAAAGAAGCGACGGTACTGCTCGCAACAGACTGGCAAAGGCGACCGACACTTTATCACCGTACCACAGCAGTGCCTCGTCTCCTGCGTGCTTCCCGACTCCTGTAGGCGTGCGTACACGAGAGACATGTTCCTCCCGGCGGGCTCTCTTCCATCAGCGATCTTCCTGTTCCAGCTACGCGACCGTGACAACATTTACCGCCCCAAATGGCCGAGTGCCGTAACCAACCTTCCGGTTACCGACTTCGATTGTTTGTTTGTATGCTTTGTTTATTTGTTTTCTCCTGAAATACGGTGTCTCGGTCGTCTCCACAAGCCGAGGCGTGTTGTTTACTTCCGCGTTTACTCGCTCCTTTCTTGCCTCTCTTCTACTCAACGATCACCCGATCCCTCTCGAGAGGCGTGGCTTCTGCTCTAGGGCAAGTACCTTCGTCTCCTGGGTTGTTGCTCGCCAAGGGCTTCCAGACTCGGTCTCGGTGCTTCTGTGAACGTCCGCAGCTGCCTCGACGCAGTAAATGTCCTTCTAATCGCCGCAGCGCGCATTCATGTGTCCCATCAAGGCGAGCGCGTACTCGGGAACCTTGGCTCGCCGGTTATTGCACTCTCCTATAGTCGTCTTTCATTCCGGGCACGGCGAACCAGCAGGTATCGATCCCGTACGTGAAGTACGCTCTCACGAAATTTCGTGAACTGGAGGTAAACCAGATATGTGCTTGAAAACTCACGATCGCGTTGAAAAAAGAAACAGTCAAAAGAGAAAAGCGTCCTTTGGCATTGGAAAGACCAGCGAAACAACGCGACTGCGTTCAAACGTCGAAGGGTGAAAAATTGGGCCATAAAAAATTACAAAATTACACCATAATATACCACGAGCCCCTGGAATACACCTTGTAATGCCGAAACACTTGCAAGAAAAGGACAATCACAGCAACTTATGTATACCTTTCTTTCTGACCATGGGAAGTATATTTGCGAACCCACGCACGCACACAAACACGCACACACGCACATAGAAAGAGAGAGAGAGAGACAATATGTTACTTGAGCTGAAACCTAATTAATACAGTAATTAATTAGTACTTACTTTGCTGAACTCTCCACAACTGAAAACTCGCTCCATCGTATCTAGAACGCTGCTATAGGCTGGGCGTTCTTTCCATGCTTAGGAGGAAGCTTTTGCTCGATTGCTCTATATCTTAAACATATGCATGCAAATGGAGAAATCGTTCTTTTCAGCAGCTACTGTACCGGTTTTGATTAGGTTTGTTGCACATTCACAGGGCTTAGTTGTTCATGTATATGAAGTTTTAACTCACGATTGCTGTGTATACATATTCATGTATCAACACCTCACTCTATGAAAACACTGTTTTATGCATTTCGTGAGAAGCCAACAAACAAAGGCACCAAGGAAAACATAGGGGAAATTGCTTCTATTAATAATTGAAATAAAGAAATGATAAATGAATGGCAATGAAAGCGGATAAAAAACAACTTGCCGCAGGTGGGGAATGATCCTTCGTCTTCGCATTACGCGCGCGATGCTCTAAGTGAGCAACCGCAGCGCGGTTTCTCCAGCCACTTTCTTGGGTATTTATGCGTTACTACTAGAACTAACCTTGGGAGTGTTAGCCAGCGCCACCACTCACAAACCTTGGCGGCGGATGTGGAACATCCTTTCTGCCACAGGCGCGTCACGAGTACGTGATCTTTCTGGGTGACGGCAACTGGTCAATAAGCCCACACACGCTATACCTGAAGGCATCAATGTTGCCAGATTCGAGATCCTCGTTATGTAAGAACGAGAAGAAAGGGCGCTAACTGGGGGGCCCGATTTTCATTAAACATATCATGAGAAGCCAACAAACAGACACCGAGGAAAACATCGGGAAAATTACTTGCGCTTCATAATTGAATTAAACAAATGATAAGTTAATGGCAATGAAAGTGGATGAAAAAATAACTTGCCGCAGGTTGGGACCGAACCCACAACCTTCGCATTACGCGTGCGACGCTCTAACCGATTGAGACACCGCGGCGCGGCTTTCCCGTCGACTTTCTTGGGTATTTGTGTGTTACTAGTAGAACTTGTTGCCTTCTCATGATGTGGTTAATAAAACTCGGGCCCCTCAGTTAACCCCCTTTCTTCTCGTTTCATGCATTGAAGCGCAGAACTGGAACGCCAGCGCATTTCCTCGGACACATTGAAAATTAGTATATCGACACTGGCGCAGTGACAGGCGCTCGAGATGCGTCCACGTTATATAACGGAAGTTCACGTCTGTTGCACAGTACAAACGCTATCATACACCCACCACATGGCTGTCATCATAGGAGCCCTAAAAGCAGGCACTCAATACTTAGACGTGCTCAACATAAGATAGAGCTCGTATCAAGCAACGCACAAAGTGAAGTTTCATTCATTCGTGACGAAACATTACGACAAACGCGCCCTGGTGGCTCGGCGGCTTCGGTGTTGCGCTGCTAAGCACGAGGTCGTCGCATATGGACGAGGGCGAAATGCAAACAAACAAACAAACAAAACGCCCATGCCCCGGGCATTGGGCGCGCGCTAAGGATCCCCAGGTGGTCAAAATTAACGCCGAGTCGTCCGCTACGGCGTTCCTCCGAATCGAATCGTGGTTTTGTGGTTAGAAACAGTTCATTTAAACAAGGGACGATACGAACACTGAGTCACAATCACGGCAAAATTCCACCAGGACGATTACGCATACAAGAAACGACGGCATTTTCTCAAAGTAGTGTCCCAATCCTCACTCACTAACATATTACAGAGACCCACCGAAAATCGTGGTTTCGGCACTTAAGACCGCGCACAGCCTCCAACAAAATACGGTTTCAGAATTACTGCGCAGAAGCGCCAATTGCGCACAGGTCCTCAAAATGAAACGGCCTGGCATGTGTCACCGCTTATACCAACAATAACTTCAGATCTGAACAAAACATACCGCCAGCTTTACGGATGACAGGGTCTAGCTTCTTTCCTTCGTTCTCGGTGCGTTAGCTCTTTAGTTATGCTTTCGCACTGCCTGTAATGTTGTGCAGTAGCGCAGCTTTAGGAGCCCTCATATGCGGGAATGTGGGCGCGTAAAGGTTAATGTTATACAGTAACGCAGCTCTAGGAGTCCTCATCTGCATGAAGATCGATGCGTAAAGGTAAAAAAAAATCGCACGCGAAGGCCGGAAGTGGTAAAGGGACAATAAAGGCATTTGTTGGTACTCGCTGTGAGGGCCCGATGTAGCAGCGTGGGAGATAATCGAGCTAGCCGGAGTGAATGCCAAAACGCTGCAGTGCGCTTCTCCCACGTGACCACCTAAGGCATCGTGACGTCACGGTATAGCAGAAACGAAACCTAAAGTGGCTGTAGAAAAGCTATGAGATTACGTAGGCTGCTGTGAAGCTTGCCGCTACTTTTTCTAGGGTTTAGCAGGTGACCTTAACTTCGATTCATTCTAAATTCATTTAGAGATTGCGGACCTTAAAAAAAAAAAAAAACTGAGTCCTAGATATGACGTCAGCGCGCATTTAGACATGAAAGAGAAGATTAAGTCTAGCTGTAGTAGCAAATTACGCTCGAATAAAATTATAAAACCCATTTCTGCCACGAGTGGAGGCCGGACAAGCCAGAACATACGCCAGGAGAAAAGATAGCCGGCGACACTTTACTGAAGCTCGCACACCGCCTGACCGCGGGGTCCTTGATGTTGATGCCATTTGCTGGAGTCTACTTGGTTTCGGCAACGATGTACTTCGTTGTATTCTAGAGGAGTCGAATATAGGACTTAGCAAGTTTCGAGAACGTCTAGTGCCACCACAGGGGCCCAACTATGGCAAGGTACTTCGAAATTCATGACGCCACAGTGACGCCCCGGGCCTTGGGTACTAGCGCGAAAGAAATTTTTCTGTAAATTTTTAGGCTTGTTCTTCATTTCTTGTTCCCGTAATCAACTCCTTACCGCAAAATGAACGAAAACATGAAAAGAAAAAAGCCTTTAATATTATTCCACAGGGATCTAACGTTTCTATTTAGCGTTCCCTGAAAACCTAACGCCTCGGTCAAGTTGACTATCTTACATTTATCGCTGGTTAAATACTCTTCACATTCCGCCGGAATCTGCACAAAGGTCACACCGCCATCTGGTGAAAGCAAGTAACACTCCATAGAAAGGAGAGGAACTCGGAGAGCTTGTGTACAGTGGGAAACTCGCTAGCGTATAATAACATAGAATATGGAGCAGGTGGTCGTCGCGCAGCCTCCTGGAAGAGGTCACGCTACGGAGGGAAGCGATCGGCCGCGCCGACGCTGACAAAGTTTGTTTTTGTTTCGCATATAAAGAAAGAAAGAAAGAAAAAAAACCTGCTCCTGAGAGCCACGGTCTATTGATACGGGGGGCAGGTGTTTCGATTTTGTGAGCGAGTAAGCGAGCAGTCAAGAAGAACTGTCGGCTGCTTTG